>NW_022631012.1:2662682-2844534 GCF_010015895.1 Lontra canadensis | reverse complement strand
TATATATATATATATAAAATCAGATTTTTCTCTTTCTTTAAACAAAAATATATATGTAACATATTGTACAAGTAAAGGCTATAAAAAAGTGATTTCCAAGGTCATGTTACATATCAATTACTTTATATGCATTATTTGATTTAATCTTTACAACAACCCTGCGAGGTTCATATTTGATCTCTATTTAAAGGTGGTCTAACTCAAAACCTGACATTTTTCCCATGAGGTTGGAAGTCCTGACACAAAATTCTAGTATGCATCTTTTAGTGTTATTTCTCGACTTTCCTGATACCAGTTTGCTAGACTTCAAACTTTTTTTTTTTAAGATTTTATTTATTTGATACAGAGAGAAAGAGGTCACAAGTAGGCAGAGACGCAGCCAGAGAGAGAGAGAGAGAGGAGGAAGCAGGCTCCCTGCTGAGCAGAGAGCCCAATGCAGGGCTCGATCCCAGGACTGTGAGATCATGACCTGAGCCAAAGGCAGAGGCTTTAACCCACTGAGCCACCCAGGCACCCATAGACTTCGAACTCTTATGGATATCAAAGTTCTGCAGCAGAGCATGAGCCTATGAGTATAGTTTGAGAAATAAAACAGACTGTTGAAACTTTAGAAATGAAACAGACTGTTGAAATATTAGCTGTGCAAACTAAAACACATTACTCAGAGTCTAGATTCTGTATTATTACTTGTATAAGACAATAATACACCTTACATCCCAAAGGTTGTGATAAATATTAAATTAAAGAAGACCTGTATAACCATGAGCCAATACCAATTTGGTCATATAATAAGTGTGCCTTTATTCATATTAATACTTATTACTGCAAATACAGAGTCAATTTTTAAAAATCACATCATAGAATTTTAGGACTGTAAGAGACTGCAGAGATGACATCTCCGCCATCAAGAGGAAAACTTAATTCAAAAAATAGCTCACGGCAAAATACGTGTAAGTGACCTTTTTATGAATTTTTTAAGAGCTGAATAGAAATGAACTTAATCTCCATTATGAAACAATCATTTGGAATCAATGGCCGGTTAACCAAACATTGTAATATAGCTACGTGAAGGAGCGAAGAAGAGCACATCTAGTTAAAATTTAAGAACATGGCCATCTCCACTGCATTTTACCATGACAACTTTGTAGTGTTGTATAATTCAAAGAACGCTGAACTTGGACTCCCATGATGTCGCTGGGAGCAAGCCCCTTCTGTATTATTTATTAGGTCTGTAACTCACCATCGCTAAATCTCATCATCTTTAACTCCAAAATGGGGATGATGATTTAGCCTTTTGCTGATCTCACACTATGATTCTAAAAATCAAAGTATATGCAGAAGACAACTGTACATTGAAATGTGGAATATTAATGTAAGAAAAATAAAATTTTCAGTGAACACAAATGGTGGAAACTTCAGACTCTGCCTTCTGTAACACATTCTTCAAGGTTTGTGGTTTTTTTTTTCCCCCTCCCTTGAGATATTTACTTATTCCTTATTCTTAAGCATTGGCAGCTTTCTAAAACCTCACAGCACTAACACAGCACAGGGCCATGGAGAGCTGTAGATTCAACCAGAACCTTTTGATGACAGTGATCTTTGAAGGTTTCCCATGTATAGAGGTACTCTTACTTTGCTCACTACAGTTTATAGAATCAAGCTACAGGCTTAGCATGTGATAGCTGGTTTGAGTCAAAGTTGGAAATCACTCAATCAAGAAACCACTCAGTCACTCTGTCTAGAAAACAAATGGATTAGAGAAGAAAAACCAAGATGACTCAGACCCAATTCTGAAAGTGTTTTTAATGGGGCATTGATTCAGCCTCTACTGAATATTTATTAAAAATAAAAAATAATATTGGCAACATTCTTTTGTGGAGTCTCTTGCAGACAGCTGTGACATCTAAGGAACACTTGGAACACTGCATATAAAAATTCTATAAATAATAGCATCATTCTTGTCTATGATTATTTTCTCATTCTAAAAGGCCTTGCATAAAATGAGCTATTTTTCAGGAATGTCAGAAAGCTCTAGAAATTAATAAATTGGGCACCACTACTCATTAATATATTATTGCAATTTTCAGTTAGTATGAAAGTTCAGAATCCTTTATCCCTGTAGAAAATATGCTTTATGTGCTGGTTAGACTCTCAGACTGGCCTAAAACTTGACAGCAAACTCAGTGTGACACCAAACGGGACAGAGCCACTCAGAAAGCTAAGGTATCACTAACAGCATTGACAGTGGACATTATACAAGAGACAGAACAAACCAGGAGCAAGATAGTCACATACCACTCATGGGGGCCATGTTTAAGGAGGAATCTGTCCAAAAAAGACCAGTAAATCATATAGAAACACAAGTTAACTCTCCCTCTCCCTTCATAGCCAAGCGTCCAAAAGGAATATTCTACATTCATTGATTAAGCAGCTATTCACTGAAAGTTTATCAGATACTGTTTGATACTACAAAAGGAGATAATGAGCGTGGAGATATTACATACTAGAGTATATATCTAGGACCACAATCATTCAGTTTTAAGGAATGTAAATGCCCCCGTATTCTAGGGAAATATCAAACTGCTTTCTGAAGTTATCCGACCAATTTATTTTTCCACTGGCAGTACATAAACTTTCACACTGCTTTCTATCCTTTCTAATACTTACTATAGTCAGATTTCTTGATTTTTGTCAGTCTAATGGGTATCAAATTATATCTGATTATGCTCTTAACTCGCATTTTCCTAGCCATTAAGGAGACTAAGCACCTTTCTTTTCATTTATTCCTCATTTTGTTTCAAGTCAGTTCATATTGTCTATTTTTCAATTAGGTTCCTTACTTTTCTTATTGATGTATAAGGATTTTTAAAGAAAAATATATAAATATATATTTTAGAAACTAATCTCTTATTGTGTTGCAAATTTTGTCTCCAGTTCACTGCTTGTCTTTTTACGTTATTTATGTACCTTATGATGAATAGCAATTCTTAAATCCAATGTAGTTATATTAATCAGTCTTTTCTCCTATGTTAGCATTTTTTATTGCTTGTTTCAGAAGTCTGTCCTTACTCAGAAGGCATAAGATAGTCTCCTAAATACATTTTTTAAAGTTTTAAATATTTCACATCTAAACCCTCTTTCTACTCAGAATTGATTTCTGAGTGTGTGTTCCCCCCCAGTAACTTTCCAATTCATGCATTTTTAATTGTGCTGCAGTCCTCCCCAAACCAAAATTGCTCTGCCTCAGGTCATAACTGTGTTATCAAATACAACGGGTAATTTCCTTTGCTTTCTGCTCTTTCCCCCCATCATTTGCAGCATTTAAGAATCTCTAGAACACTTCCTTCTTGAATCTCTGTCTCGAATTCACTTCTTCTTTCACTTCAGATGTTAGTCTTTCCCAATTTTCCTTCTACCTTTTGATCTGATCTTTTTTGGCCTTCATAGATTTCTCCACTTGCATCCTAAAAAGTGGGATGACCCAGGGTTCCATCTTCAATCATTCTTCTCATCCATTTAGTCATTCTCAGTATTCCCCCCCTACCCTTAATTAGACACATATATTCTAATGACCCGCACAGCCATTAAACCCAGCTTGGGCCTCTATCCATATTTGCTAGGTCTCCTGACTCAACTACCTCTTGGGGTTATCCCAAAGGTATCTCAAAATAGTCATTTTTAAAAGAAAACTTTTCTTCCATCCCCCTACCTACAAAATCTTTTCCTCTTGCTTCATTCTCTAACCTAGAAATTGATGCTACCCTCCACCTGGTTCATAAATCAGAAATAGAAAGCCATCCTACACTCTTGCCTTGCCATCATTCTCCTTCATTCTCTGCATCTAATCAATCACCTAGTTCTATACATTCTCTTACCTACATTTCTCCCATGGCTGCCATCTCTCTATTTCCTCAAAACTGAGCTAAAATACAGCTCTCACCTGAAGTTATACCATCAACTGAATGAAATCATGCTGGTCCTTTTCTTACCCAACTCCTACTACAGGGTCTGCAGAAGGTTCATGCCATCCTTGCTCCTACCACTTCCAGGCTCGGAATGTTGCATCTTCATATGAAATACCTACTCCTTTGATGTCTGTGTCCTTCTGATAGATGAACCTTATTCCTCATTGTGGCTTTATCTACAGATTTGTCAACAACCTCCCCATTCACTGACAATTTTTATGTCTTCTACCCATGACAAGCCCTCTCATCATGATGGGTACCGTTAATATTTACATAGATGACATAACCAAACCTTGGCTCCTCATTTCTTGATGTAACCCTTGGTAACCTCCTATTCAACTCTACCACATATCTCACCCTATACATCCTTCCTCTGGTCAATCTTTTCTTCTCACATAGTTCCAAGCTTTTTCTATTTTATAATTCCTGCCAAAACTATCTTCAGCCAGACTCATTCTTTGAGCTCTAGATGTGCATAAGTCACTTCTGCTGGACATCTCCATTTGAATGTCTTCTAAACACCATGAATTCAAAACTGAATTCACTATATGTATCTATTTTAAAAAGCTCCCTCTTGTCTTCCATTATGCCGTATCTCAGAAAAAGGTACAGCCAGCTATCTACCTAGTTGCCAAAGGAGCTATTAGTTCCCTCTATTTGTTTATTCTCCAAATTAAACACTGAGTCACCACCTCCTAAATATACCTCAAATCTCTTCACTTACTTACATCCTTATGTCACCATCCTAGATCAAACCACTCTACATCTTTGCTGATACAGCAATAGCCTTCCAATGGGTTTCCCGTTCTCCATTTTCTTTGTTTTAACATAGTTTCACATGATGTGACAGCAAGAATCATTTTCCAAAAATGCAAATTTGTTTACGTCCCCTATTAAAATCCCTTGGTTAACCTTAGCATTTCTTCCCTGAGGTCAAATAAAGTGGGGATGGGGGAGATGCTTTTATTTTTCTGGATCAAACACACAAAAGGAATCTGGATATCTGTATAAAACTATCCTTTACTTTAGGCTAAAGTTGTAGTTACTCAAAAGAATTACAGAGGCACTAAGGCAGGTGTAGGAATCCAGGAATAGCCCTTCCACCCTCTTCTACCACTCTCCACAGCATCCTCTGGCCAGCCTCAAAAATTTTAGCCCTTTTGAACTTTAGGTCCTCTTTCCCGTTAAGTATTTTTTATGCCACTTTCTCCTCATTCTCAGGGTCATATCTCTTTTTGTGTGAGCTGTCAGTCACTTCCATTGACTTTCCTGCTAGATAGGGATGGAGATGAGCTTCAAGGAAAGAAAACCTCACAGTGATCAGCTCTCCTCAGTGGTAGGGTTTCCTTGAGTGGTACCTGCAAGATAATCAGAATTTTCACATTGTGATAGAGTTTTATCATCTTTCATTATGTTAAAACAATATAACATGTATCTATCTCTTTCTATTGTCTTAGAATATGACTCACTCCTGAGAGAGGAACATAAAAGAAATATCTCGAAAAATATAACCGTATATTTATAATCTATTATTGTCCTTAGTATAATTATTAATGTCTATTTATTCTGTTTCATATTTCCCTATCCTCCTACTGATACTTGATCCTGGTAGCAAACACTGGTTCACCTTCCATATCTAGTCAGCACTCACCATTTATGCATGTGGAAACATCATATCATAAGGTACCTAAGACTGCCTTATTACTTTCTCTAGTCACAAAGGCATGCTTGGCTAGTGTTCAGGACAGACCAGAAGTGCTGGGGCATTAGTATACTTAGGAATAGCCCTCAACCAACTATGAATGAGAACTGGTTGATAAATGCCCCAGTTTCCTTACCCTTTGAGTAGAACAATTTTGAGGAATGTTGTATATAGTCTTTCAGAGGTCCCCAGTGGGGTTAGGCCCTAGTGATCCTCAGAGGTAATCTGGTTGTTTATGTATTCTGTATTGGCTTTGCTACCTTTTCAGTCTCTCTTCCTCCTTCACCTACAAAAGCTTTTTCAAACAACCTCTTACATAAACTACTTGCACTCAAATCCTTCATCCCAAGATCTGCTTTGAGAGAACCCAACCTCAGACAATGAGTACCAGAAAGAGGCCTAAAAAGCAAACTTTGGGAACTGGATTCTGCATTTGGATCATTCACCAGTGAGATGGCAATAAGAACCCTATTGCTGGTGACAAGTGAGCTGGTGATAACCCCTAATAACGCTGTGGCATCACTATCGTAAGTAATTCTTAGATCTCATCATTGATGAACTGAGATTAGGTAGAGGTAGGAAGAAAAAAAAATGCTGTTCTTAAAGACTGTGAAATATGTTGGCTAGTGTTAATAGCCACAGAAGCTCTAAAGGAGGAAAATGACACTCTCAGATCAATCAACTATCAACAGGGCTCAGGGGAAAAGCCAGAATGCCTTCATGGCAGCATTTAAAAATACTTTATCTCCAATTTCCCAGATACTGCTTTAAATCAGGCCCAAATTTGGATTGTGGTAGTGAAAGAAAGAGCTACAGAAGGGGCTGAATTCAAAGCCTCCAAAAGTCACCTATGCTGATCTCATGGAAGTAATAAAATCCTAAGATGTAAAATGTAGACATCTGAGTCAATATGCTTGAGAATTTTCAACTTCTAGATTTCTCTGGGCAGGCAAAGTGGCTCCCTCTACTTGCTACAGGAGGGCAGGTTCCTACTGCCTGAAGTCCAAGAAAAACCATCCTCTGTCCTAAGGTAAATGACTTGTACAAGAATGCTTGAGCTCCTTAAGATCTATCCATGCACCACCTTATCGTTTCTGGGCCAGTAATTAGAGTCATACCTCAGCATTATCTAAGGAGGAAAGCAAGTATTCATCAAAAGAACGGGAGGCCCTAACTAATGTTCTTACTAGGAGAAGATGCCTTGGGATATACTAGGGGTGACAGATGTGAATTAAGGGCAGGAATATAAGCCACAGGAATAGAGTAGAGTTTATTGATATAGGAGACCTCTTCTGTGTCTCTAGTTTAATATCCTGGTAAGGATGCCCAGATGGTGTTAATATTCTACTAAAGTGTTGATTTGTAGCTTAGAAACAACAATGGCCTATAGTACATGAAGTAGAGATGCAGAAACAGTCTTGACAAAATACTAAGAAGGGGTCAAAGGTCATAGAGATGTTCAACTGCTAAAATGTATTTACTATACGGAATGAGAAAAAGCCCTACTTTGAGGGTAGAAATTACAAAAAAAAAAAAAAAAGACAAAACCCAGTAGTTATCTATGCTCCCCTTTGAAGGTAGAATAGGGCAGAAACTCTCTTCATTAAAACAAGAATGAATAAGAAATGCACTAGTAGGCAGGCTACCAGCATCACTGGAAAACACACTGGCAATTTTCCGTAAAGGAAAGGTTGACGGATGGAGATGTTACAACAGAACTTGGCTACTGACTGTCAATGGGGATGCTAGGATTCTGTAATAGCAGAGGCCACATAGTGATAGTTACAGCGAATAGCAACAAGACCAAAATGGTAACTATGGAGCTTAACCTATAGGTATTCGAGGTGATGCCTGATATATTACTGATGTTCCTTGTGAAGATAAAGATGATCAGCCCATGGCTGTAAAATTTGACCACCACCACAACAGAAAGCAAGAACAGGTGGGAAAAAGACTAATACCAATGAATGTAATAGAAAACCATAATCTTGCACCGAATTTCCATATTTTAATCAGTTTTCAGATTCAGAGTTTCTTAGTTAAAACACAGGATGATTGCCTCGAGGAAAGTCCCCAGAATGTTACAGTATATACATATAATAGTTTTTTCCTAAATACTTTCTCATAGCAACCTAAGGCTATTTACCGAAGTTACTATATACTGGGAAAGAGAGAATAGTCAAATATTCTGAGGGCAACTGAATACAAGATCTGAGATGACACTAGTATGAGGCCATCATGGCTCCCTATTAAAGCAGAAGCACATACGGGTCAGGTGATAAACAGAGTCCTAATCAAAGTCCATCTCACTATGAGTCCATTGATCCTTTGGTCATTTATTTGCATCTTATGTATATAAATTTGTTGGATATATTTGGATCCTGAAAGAAAGACAGTTGATAGAGTTAGAGCCATTATTATAATAAAGAATGAGTAAATCCCTTAAACTATCTACCTCCTCAGGCCAAGGTAGTAATTAAAAGTATTGTTACATTCTACGTAGACTGGCAAAGAATTGTTCCACCATTAAAGATTAAATAATTCAGGGTTCTCACTCATTCCCATTTAACTCCCTGGTATGATCCTGTCCTGTAAAACCAAATAGATCAAGACAGGCAGGTCTAAAGGTGAAAGACTACAAAAATCATAGAAAAAAATGCATATATATATATATATATATAAATGCATATATATCCCAGTTCCTCACACAGAGCTCCTTAAACCCTTATAATTTCCTAAGTGATAAGAGCACTACGAGCACCTTTTGTCCTAAAATTTGGTATTTGACTGTGGCTCATGCTACAGGGCTCTTAAATCCCCTGGAATTTCCTACATGATAACAGTGTCTTTTGTTTTTATGAGGTAATGTTTGGTGGTCTTCTGGATGGGAGCTCATCACCAGAAAGACCAAGAAATGATTAAAAGCTTGGAATTTTCAGTCCACTCCCCATTCTCCAGAGAGGGGAGAGAGGTGAGAAATGAAGTTAATAATCCATCATGCCTATATTATGAAGCCTCCATAAAAACCCTAGAAGTATGGGATTCAAAGAGCTTTCAGGTTGGTAAACATGTGGAGATATTGGGAGAATGGTGTACTCAGAACATGATGGAAGTTCCCCGCCTCTTCCAATATACTTTGTCCTATGCATCTCTTCCATTTGGATGTTCACCTCTATCTTTTCTTTTTTCTTTCTTTTTTTTAAATATTTATTTATTTGAGAGAAAGATAGACAGCATGAGCAGCAGGGGCAGAGGGAGAGGAAGAGAGAACCTCAAGCAGACTTCGTGTTGAGTCTGGAGCCTGACACATGGCTTGATCACAACCTGAGCCAACATCAAGAGCTGGATGCTTAACTGCACTACCCAGACACCCCCACCTCTATCTTTTATTATTTCCTTTCATAATTAGCTGGTAAAGAGAAGTAAACTGTTTTCTTGAGCTCCGTGAGATGCTCTAGCAAATTAATTGAACCTAAGGAGGGAAGTCATGGGAACCTCAGATTTATAACTGATCTGTCAGAAGCACAGATGATAACCTAGACTTGCAATTGACATCTGAAGTGTGTGTGGGGGGAGTCTTGTGGGACTGATCCCTTAAAGGGAAAAGAAAAAAAAAAAAAGCAAACCCGCACATCTGATGTCAGAAGTTTTGTGAATATAGTAGTGAGAATAAAGGAGAGACTTGGAAATAAGAGCAGGTTTTCTACAGAGACCCAGTTGTAGGTGCTTTGCCAGATATGGTATCTTAACTAGAACACATCAAATAGGCTCTACAACTTGATAGGGGCTATTCATCTAAAGATTATCATATTTTCAATTGCCATCAAAAAAGGATCAAGAGAAGTTTGCTTTCACCTGGAGAAAACAGTAGTATGTATTTATAGTCTTGCTTTAACTCTAAGTTAACCCTTTTGCTCTCTATCATAATATAGTCCAAAAGAGCCTTGATAATCTTGACATTTTCACAAACATCACACTAACCTATTATTTTAATGGATCTGAAGAGCAGAAGAAGAAAGGACATAAATATGTACCACTGATAAGATACATATGCACCAGAGGGTGACAGACAAACCCTAAAATGATTCAAGATACTGCCATATTGGTGAGCTTTTTAGAGGTTCACTACTGGGAGGTAATTTTGGATATCTACTCAAAGTGAAAGGATAAGTCCACACATGTTGCCCCTTCTACTATTGTATTTAAGATACAGCAAATGCTATATTTGGAACCACTGCTCCTACACATTTATATGGTAATATGGAAGTGGGAATTGGGTCCTAAAAGGCCCAGATGATACAAATTGACATAAAAAAGTAGTGCATACCTACCCTTCTCCTTCAGCTCACATATATGACCCAATAAAGCAATTCTTAAATCTGATAGGCCAGCTCAATATGTTGAGGTGGGCCACAAATTTACTGCTAATACACAACAGCCCAAGTCAGGGATGGCCTGAAAGACCATATAAAGGCAATTGCCATTGTACACCTATCTGATCATCGGCTTCATGTGGAAAGAGAACAAAATGCTCAGACTACTTGGGGATGAAGGGAAGAAGTTCTGGGTAATCCCACCAGACAAGCAATTTGGAATAGCAAGTGTTGACCAAGGTGAGGGGAATCTAGAATAAGACACAAATGATCTATTTCAAATTTGGCTTTGGGATTAACTGCAGCAGCAAAGACTATAGTTGTCCCAGTAACTCTTTCATTATAAGTTCCATTATTAACTGTGACCAACAACCAAAGGTCCATTGAGAGAGCAGAGAGGCCTCAATATGGGACACCGTACATGAACACATTTTATTTCAAATACCTGTGATGGCATGAGAGCCCTCTCTGGCTGTAAGAGCTTGTTCAACCTACATTCTAGCCAACATAGAAATGTTGGGGAGTTAACATCCCTAAGAACAGCCTTCAATCAATTATAGATAGAATTTAATGAATTGGGGCATCTGGGTGGCTCAGTGGTTTAAGTGTCTGCCTTTGGCTCAGGTCATGAGCTCCACGTCTTGGGATCAAGTCCCTCATAGGTTTTCCTGCTCATAGGGAGTCTGCTTCTCCCTCCTCCTCTGCCCTGTCCCTGCGCTCATGCTCTCCCTTCCTCTCTCTCTCAAATAAATAAAATCTTTAGAAAAAAAGAATCTGATGAATAAATACTGTGGTTTCCTCACCCCTCAGATATCACAAATTGAGGCATGTTCCATGCAGTCTTCCGAGTTCCACAGTAAGATTGAGCTCCAGTGTTCAAAGAGGTAACCTGGTCATTAATGCATTCTGTACAGAGTTTCTGACCTTCCCAGTCCTCTTATCCACTCTTTTCTGATCATCCTAATAAGTTACTTTCACTCAAACTAATGCCTCAGGATCTACTACTGAAGAATCCTACCAAAGACAATGTGAACTTTATTTCAGATCCTAAGATATTTCCTGCTCTGTTTCCTCTGCTGGTACATTGCCCCCAGCCCATAAACCTCTACCTCCCAGGTTCTCCTAGCTAAGTTTTATTTGTCTTCCCTTAGGAAGGGTGATTCTAATCCCCGGACAAATTAGATTCTAGAAATATATGCTCTCATAGCTTTCCATATGTCCTCTACCATAGTTACCAGATTTATTGTTATAATCTTTATTTTCCAATTAACTATAACTGTTAGGAAGACAAGGATGATGTTTTGTTCTTAAAAAATCCCAAATGTCTAGCACAGAGCTACTATATAGTAGGCGCTCAATAAATATTTGTTGAATGAAGCCACTTACAAAACTAAATTTATTACAATGGCTTCGCTCAATCTCAGTATAAGGTCTTGTCCTCTCTGATACCATCTCCAGTTCTTTCCCCAGATGCACCCTTCACTCCGGGAATTAAACTACCTGCAGTTCCCTACCCATACTTAGTCATACTGCCAAGCCTGTACCCATTTGTTTCCTCTGCTATTATAGTATGCCATTCATCTCCATCTAGCTTACTTCTACTCACCCCCACAAGTCTTAGGTAAAGTATAACCATCGAAGGAAATTTTCCCCTAATACCCCACTAAAACCTACAGGTTTCTACTCCTAATTCTACTATAATTATTCTACTATAAGCATAATTCTACTATAATTCTACCATAATATTTAAGCATAATTCTACTATAATTATTCAATATACTGTAATCATTTTAAACTTATTTTTCTTGCCCTAAACCCTTAAGTTGCCCAAGAAATTAATCTTTGAGTGTTTTATTTTTATATACTGCCAAGCGTAGTACCTAGGGAAAAAGTAAGTGCTCAACAAATATTTTCTGGCTGAAGGTGAATATGAAGTATCATTAAGAACTAGGGATTGGGACCCTGGGTGGCTCAGTGGGTTAAAGCCTCTGTCTTCGGCTCAGGTCGTGACCCCAGGGTCCTGGGATGGAGCCTTGCATCGGGCTCTCTGCTCCGGCTCTCTGCTCAGCAGGGAGCCTGCTTCCCCCCCTCTCTCTCTGCCTGCCTCTCTGCCTACTTGTGATCTCTCTCTGTCAAATAAATAAATAAAATCTTAAAAAAAAAAAAAAAAAGAACTAGGGATAGTTAGCCTAGAAAGAAGTCTTAAGGAAAGCAGGACCTCCTCTCAAGTGTATCAAGGCTATCTAAAGAAAGAAGTTAACATCACAATAGAGGGGCTTTTCTCAGTGTTTTATAGCTAATTGCTTTCTGAGCTTGCAGCATAAGATACTGGGAATGTTTAAAAAAAAAAAAAAGCTTCTTGGTCGCAACAACTGCTGATGTGTACAGTTCCTTATAACAATTACTAAATCCTGCTGTTGGTGATTGTTAACAGTTTGATGCGTATCTGTACTTGTTAATAGAAAAAGGCTTGGAATCCAGCTGCCTGGGTTCAAATACCAACTCAGCCTCTTAATAGAGGTATGACCTTGGGCAATTCAGTGCCTCAGTTTCCTCATCTGTAAAATGGGGATAATAAAAGTACCTACTTCCTAGGGTGGTTGTGAGGGTTAAACATGAATGATCATATGTGAAATACTTAAAATAATATGTACTATGTATTATTTTCATTAAATCTACTAGCCCAAAGCAGGCCAATGAGTGTTAAGTGTTAGAAGGCAAATTTTGATTCAATTTAAAAACGATTTTCTGACAATTTAAGTTTTCCAACAGTAGAATTAGCTGCCTTACAACAGCAAACATCATGCCACCAGAAATTAAACAATCCAGCCAAGCTACAGCAACCTATTCTGGAATGCAGTAGAGATTATTTTTAATACTAAGGTATTCTGATTCCATGGCTTCCCCAGCACCACACTATGATATCAAATGTGAATTTGTACATAACGTCCTCATTAGGAACCTCAAATCCCTTATACTCCTAAACTTTCTTCCCCTTTTCAGAGGTAGAAAACTGAATATTGATCCAAGGAGGCAAAAGAGTACATTATCATTAACTCTTTCCTAAGTATCTCTTCCAGCTAGATAATAGCCATAACTAATCAGCTGAAAAGGATACTACTGAAGTGTGGCTAGAACCATGAGAATCAGAATATAAGCAACAACTTGCTCTTTGCCACCATTACTCTTTAACTGACACTGTTCTTGGATTTCATGGTCTAGGTAACACATATGAGAGGATCATAATATTGCCACTCAGTCTACCACATGCCTAGGTAGGGGGATTCTGGAGAAAAGGAAACATGAAAAACATGAAAAAGCATAAGGAAAGTTATAAATTCTTATTTACTTTGCAAGAACCTGCATGACCCCCCAAAAAAAGGTGAACAACAATTCACGAAGGCCTGCCTCTAAGGTTTGGTCTGGAAACAAGCACTATTTTTCCCCCATTTTTTCATATCATCTAGATCCCCCTAGCCCACTTTCCAGAATACATATCTAACCACGGACACATAGGAACTGTATATAGAAAGAGACTTGTATTTTTTCCCTGACAAAGTCATTACAGGAGTTTGTATTCCTTATTTCATTTTTGTTCCTTCTAGCAGTACTTTGGGTTGTATAAATCCAAAATTTAGAAAAAGAAATTAATACAGAGATTGAATTAAATCACTCAAGCAGAAAGGTCACATTGAAAGTTCTCTAATGACATTAATGCAAGAATTGGAACTCAACAATGACATTTCTAAAAAAAATCATAGATTTTATTGTATTTTTCTTGACAATCCTTTAAATGCAAACCATATAGAAAACTAAAACTAAAAGAATACTTCTCTCCTAAAAGCATGGAGGCAAGTTGTAGCTCTAAAAGGACAACTTTATTAATTGTACATTTTTAAAAACTATCACCATATTCTTCTCCCTTCTGTTATGTACTAATTAAAATTTGCTCCCTAGAAAACACTATTTGGAGATTTCCTCTGAAATTCTTAAGTGGTTAAATTCTTAAGTGGTGAAATTATGAGGTGGCTTTACCACACACCAAATCCATATAATAACCTATTTCTGGTCTTACAGACTGTCCATTGGACATTCTTGTCATTTGTGTGTGCCCTAAAGGCTGAATATGCGGGACTTGTCCTTCTAAAAAGTAAAGCAACTGGTATAACTTCCCAGAGCAATTACACATGAAAACTCTAAAACCCTCTTTGCCAGGTAGACTTTTCAATTGCTTTCTCCCTTTCTCTTCTAGGAAGCAGGGAAGGAAGGGCATGGAAGGAAGGAAGGAAGGAAGGAAGGACGGACAGACGGACAGACAGGCATCGAAGGAAGGATGGATGGGAGAAAGGAAGGAAGGAAGGAAGGGAAAAGAAGGAAGAAAGAAAAAGAAAGGAAGGATACTCTTTGTACCTAAGTAAATAAAGGACAAAATAATCATAGTTGACAGAAATGTCCTTCATATTAACTTATTAAATACTGTATAAAAATCTTTTGATGAACACTAATTCAGTGAGCATATAAGTATCTTTTTCCCAGTTCTAATCTTTTGAGTTTATTTTATAATCTTTATAAATATTTTCACCTCAACCCTTTCTCAAATCTTTCACTTCCTATGCCATATGAAAATAAAAGGGCATGGAAGTCTTAGCTTATAGACTGTTTTGAGAATTCCAAATTAAGGCCACTAGTAGACGAGTTCTCAAACTTTATTTAGTCTTTGTACCAGGAACATTTGTCCTGGGGAGCCCCACTATCAGGGGCATGCATGTCAGCATCTCTAGGTCATTATCCTAACTACCCATTATCTCTTGTATTCCATTAAATATCCCAGAGAAACAGGTATTGAAAGTATGAGAGGATTTGTCTGCCCTATGGCAAATCACAGTTCAGTGTTGTGTGTGTGTTTTTAAACAGAGAATGTAGTGTCTGTAAGAAATTTTTGGTATCTGATGAGAATTTAAAGAATCCCAGGAGTTTGGGGGCAGTGTCTACATTACAAGGACAGTATTTATACTAATTCTATCTCCCCCAAAACTTAAAAAATCAAGAACTCGCCCTATTTCTGAGTTAGTTATTTGATGTGTCTATTATACTGGACTAAATTGTGATTCCTGGTCTCCACAATCTGTCTTCATATAGAGGACAGAACTTTTCCTTCATCTCCTCATTTCCCTTTCATGTCTTACATGGTAGATGGTTAATGGTCTCAAATTTCTCCTATCCCAATAAGCACACCTCTTTGTTATATGCCTTTACTGCTTCTCTCATGCAAAGGGAGTTTCTCTTTCTACTCCTTTGAATATGACCTTACCTGGACTTACTTTCATGGAGAATGCCAGAAGTGATTAAGTAAATCTAGGTATCTAGATCTCAAGAGGTCTGCATCTTCTGCCTTTGCCTTCTGGCGATATTGCCCTAAAACTTCCAGGTAAGGAAGCCAATCTAGTCTACTGAAGAACCAGAGGTTCCAGCTGAACCTTTAGCGGAATGCAGCAAGACATCTTTTCCCCACCTTCCAAAGGTTGTGATGTGTTCAAAGAGGAAGGGGTAAACCATCATGACTAGTATTTAGTGACAATTTTGTGATTTGTTTATTCTATCTACCTAGAAACTGCCTCAAACTAAAAAAACAAGGATTTTGTAAGCATTGAAGTGCTGTTTTGTTATAGTTGACTCGAAAAAGAAAGATAACGATGTGGTCTAGTGGTTTCCACATGTATTTGAGTGTCAGCAACTCTGAGTTGTAATCTCATCCAACTATCTTTCTGGCTGACTCCGATTACTTAAGAAAAATTATCCAACTTCTCACTGCCTCATTTTTCCTACCTGTAAAATGTAAGAAATTGCCCTTACCTCACAGAATTTTTTTTAGAAGTAATTTTTATTTATAAACACCCTGGAAATACATACTGTAATGATCCTCAAGACACACACACATATACACCGAGACATACATTTTCTTTTACATACAATTTTTTGACACCCACATTTTTTTTTATTTTGTTAAATATCTTAGGGAAAAATTAAGATGGGAGCAGTGAGGTTTATGATTTTTCTTTTCCCATTTTATAGCACCTCACTCCCAATTCAGCAGCATGGAGAATCTTTCATTTGTTGTCAGCTCCTGTGCTGGGCAGTGATTCAAATTCCAGAGGTTAGTGGCAGCATCTCAGAGAGATTCTCAGATTTTCAAAGCTCCATTTTCTTTTAATTAGCTCCCTCTCTGCCTCAGGCAACAAGTTCAGGGAATCAATAGGTTAGACTGACTACAGACTTTGTAGGTATCAGGAGCTACGGTATGTTGGGATTTGTCAGACCCCGGATTCAGGTTTCAGGAGGTAAGCATCACTGGTCCAAGAGCACGGAGAGATTTCAAACAGAAGCAGCTCACCAGCTTCACAGAGACTGCCTGCCCACCATTCCCAGGCAGGGACTGCCATTACTTCCAACCACACTTGGCCTTGAACAAGTCACCGAAGCTCCAGGGCTTGCCCTAGAGGCCTGCAGACCTCGCCTGACACTGGCTAAGAGTTAACAACGCACTTGAGAGAAGCTGAAAGCCTGAATTCAACTGAGGTTTCCAAGTCTGCACACTATGACTCTTATTATTTCTCCTGTCATAAGTCTTTCTCCATACCCAGAAGATATTTTGAGTAACCCTGGCTATATTCCTCCTCTGTTCAAATTCTTAATTTCTGGTATTACTATTTTTCACTTACTGTAAACATGAGCTGCACAGAGGCTGACAACAGCTTTGCTAAAGGAGGCACAATGGATTTGATTCCAGGGTTCAAACCCCCACTCGACAGTTCCTTTTGCTCTAGGTGTTACAATAATTGTTCTGGCTCAGACATACAAAGTCAAGGGCAAAACATTTGGGATTCTTTGTGAGCATTTATTATTTATGCTGGAAATGGAACTCCAAAATTCCTTTCAAAAAAATCAGATTAAGTGATATGAAAAAAATAAAAAAGACAAAGCCTTAGTAATAAATCAGTCAGTAGCCAGTATTAAGTGACAGTAAATACCATTAGGACTTGTTCTGTTTGAAGCTGTAAGCAATGTGATCCTGAGTGTTTATCTAAAAGAATCACAAGGTATCTGAAAAGTTAAGAAACCGGTAAACTAATTTTTAAATTATTAACTAATTTTTAAATTACATGTTAGTTATATTTCTAAAAAAATGCTCAAAATATTTAATGGTACAATACCTCTAAATTTCAAGCAATAGTGAAATTTTTAATCTGGAAAACTACGATGGATATATACCCAAATGTCCAAAATATCTGGAAATACAGGGAAAGTACTGTACTTAATGGCTTGTTGTTATTTGCTTTTTTTTTTTTTCCTTTTAGATTAACACCTGAACTCACTGCTTTAAATTTCAAAATGCTTCACTTGAAAATATGTCTGGAGGTTGAAGAAAAACATTGAATCTATTAAATGAAAATGTGACAAACATACTGCGTAACAATGACTTTTTCAGATTCCCTGTATAATGATAAAAGATCCAGTGTTGTTCATGCAAAAAAAAAAAAAAAAAAAAAAAGAAAGAAAGGGCTTAACTAAAATCAATTCATTAATTTAAGAAAGCTGGAGAAAGCTGAGTGTGTGGAGGCAAGCAGGGGAAATGACCATAAAGAGATAAACAGGAAGCAAGACAGTTAAGTTACTATAGAGCATGAGACTCTTACTCTCAGGGTTGTGAGTTCGAGCCCCCTGTTGGGTGTAGAGATTACTTAAAAATAAAAGCTTAAAAAATAAATTACTGTATGGAGCCCAAGAGATAAGTTTGGGGATAGGGAGTCTGTTCATTCTATGGGTATAGTGGGCCTGGGCGTTTTATCAGGTCTCACCAGGTCTGAGACAGACATCCTTTTAGGCTAACCACCTCCCTTGCTTTAAATTCTTGCTCTTGGGGAAACCTTCACGACTGCTAATTCCCGCTTTCCATATATCTCAAGCCTGGGAAAGGGAGTACTTTGGTTCCAATTTGGGCTTGAGGCACAAGGAAGATTTATGTCTCTCAGCCCTTGTTCTAGTTTCAACTTTCCTTCCTAAGATATGTGAGAGCAAAGTAATCACAGCTGATATTTGGAATTTTAAAGCAGAGTCCCATTAATTGCAGGGCAGAGATCAAAATATTAAACATGTAAATACTCCTCTACCTTTCTTCCCCTCAGCCATACACATTAGGCACTTTTTAAACTTTGGGACGAGGATAAAATGAGCCAGCAATGTCCACACTCAGTCTTGGATATAAGGAAAGTTAGCTACACCAAACCAAATGGCTCTCCCACCCTTTTTGGCCACCAGACAGCTGTTGCTGAACCCTGACAGCTTTTCGATGGAGAGTTCACATATAAAACCCATGGCAGGTCTGACCCTGAGGTCTCTGTAATGGTGGAGAGATACCAGCCAAGAAGGTCTCACTTAGATGCTTGACAGGGGTCTGTAGTATCTACTTCCTGATAGCAAATATGAAGGATGGGTCAGCCATATTGAGATATCCTCTGACCCTTTACTTTTGAACTATTGTTACTTTCTTCACATTAATCCAACAAATCCCTTGATATTTATTCCCCCCCAATACATGGCACAAATATTCAAAGCAATAAGGCATACGTACCCAGATGATAAGCACTTGCTAAAGTCATTCTATCTTATAATATGTGGAGAGGAAATCAAGCAGACCTTCAATGTAAGTGACCAATTCATTTCAATTCATTATAAAGGATATCAGACACCATACTGTTGTGATTTAGTTAATGGCATCACTCCGAGGGTACTACCGAACTAGGTTCTGGATCTGTAAAACCGATGATTAGATTCTATAATCTGATGAAGTCACATATGCGCATACTCTTTTTTTCTTTTGATGTCTGAAATTCCCGGTACACTTGTTCAGATTTTATCTTTACAGAGTAATATATCTATGCGCACTTTGCGTAAGATTTAGACCAGACCCCAAAAAGGATAAAGGCATCACTCAAATTCCATGTGTTTCCAAAGAAATCAAAAGAAATTAAAAATTTTAAGTAAATAAGTATATTTAAAGGAGACCTTGCTTTAACATCTGGCACCTCATAGCTTTTTTTTTTTTTTTTCTGGGCATTTTTCTATCTTATTTACTTCATTTTCTCTTAAATTAGTAGGTGAATTTGACCGACCTGGAAAGAGAGGCTCTAATAGCAGTGTCAAGGGCCAAAGACTGAACAAGCTTTCCTAACATCACCCCTGTGTCTCAACAGGGTTGTACCAAATGTCTAATTTTAGTATTTGGCTCAACACCAAACACCTGGAAATGGCATTCGGCCAGCGATGAGCACAAAGCTAAACAGTGGGTGACAAGTGCATCTGTCTCCTCTTATTTTCCCCTTCTCAGCTATTAGGTAAATAAGATAGTTATTAGGTAAATAAGGTAGTTATTAAATGATGACCTCTGCAAAGCCTACAATTTTAGTTTTCACATTTCATCTTACCAACATTTACAAGCTCCTCAGCAAGAAACACTTGGGTAATATCTGTTATGAAAACCAGTTTGACATCCTACTTAATACTATCTCTGAGGATGAATTTCAACCCATTTTCTCCTCACACCAAAAGGTACACAAGCAGCATGTCAGGTGTCACATTTGTTGAAATGGAAAATTCAAAAGTGATGAGCTTTCAATTGCTGGTTTCCTCGCGAGCATGTTCCTAGGCCCCTCCACACATGTTCATGTCAGAGCACTCAGGACTCCTGACTCCATTTCTTCACCCACAGAAACCACATTTCCTCTCACTCCTTCTCACTTCACCAATCCACAAACCCTTTAACTACCCCTGAAATATGGAGATATTTCCCGACATCTCCACAAATATAACAGAAAGCTTTTGTGGTCTCATGTAACCAAACTTATAACCATATGCGCGCCTCGTGTGACCAAGAAAATCACTCATCTCTCTGGAGTGTCCAGTTCAGGATTCTCTGTAATAGACCATGGTACATGGAATTTGAAGACTAAATGCTGGTGCAAGGATTTCAGGGGAAGCAGGCACATACACAAAAGCAATGAAAGCAATGCCAGATTTTTATTTAGTGCTTTATCTTTTCAAGTACACAGCTTGTTTACTCATTTTTAAAGACTCTAAATTTTGCTAGCTCTCTGGAGGGAACATGTGGCTATTTCCCTTTGGTCTCAGAAGAGTTCTGCATAAACATGATTTAAAACAAAATTTAGTAATGTAATTATGAGTTCATAAACCATATATATTTTTAATGAATCCTACATAAATACATGAAGTAGCAATAAGCAGTTTTATCCCTGATTATTATTAATAACAATGTGCAGCTTGAAAGTACTTTTGCATACTTTATTAATACCTCCTATGCACCTTCTTGGTCTCACCTGTCCTACTCCAGACACCAAACTGGTCACCTGGTCTGTGAAAGATCTGGTCAGAGTCCCAAAGTTGTATGTAGACAGCACTTTGCCTCAGAACCCCATCTCTTGCTTCCCACTTGGGGCTTTCCTGTTGACACCTCAAGCTGGGGACAGGGAAGGGAACTACTGTTTACTCACACATGTACAACCTGGAGTAGGGGGGGGAAGTAACACCCTGCATTAGCTTCCTGGGTTAGACTGGGTGCCTTCAACAGTGGAAATGTATTTTCTCACAGTTCTAGAGGCTGGAGGTCTGAGATTAAGGCGTGGGTGGATCTGGTTTCTTCTGAGGCTCTTTCCTTGGCTTCCAGAGAGCTGCCTTCTAACTGTGTCCTCACATGGTCTTTCCACTATGCACAGTCACCCCTGGTGTGTATCTGTCCAAACCTCGTCTTCTCATAAGCACACAGATCAGACTGGATTAGAGACCACTCTTAAGGCCTCAGTGCAACTTAATCGCCTTTTTAAAGGCCCTATCTCCAAGCACACTCATTGTCACAGGTCCTGGGGGTTAGACCTTCAACATATAAATCTGGGGGGAAAACAAAATTCAGCCTATAATACACTCCCTGGGAGACCAATGATGAATTAATTCTTCTCTCATTCTTCCCCCAGACAGATGGTCCTGATTCACATTTCATGTGAAGGTTCTCAAATAGTACTTGGTGATCAAGCAAGCAGGTGCTTCTATCAATGGCCCACTAGCAACTCATCTTTCTGTTGACTCTACCTCCTCTTTGGCCTGGGTTTCCCTGTCCCTCAGTCCTTCCAGTTCCCAGGATCACAAATTCCAAAACATTTGGACTCAGGCTCTGCTTCCTGGGGAGCATAGGCTAAGACACTTAACAACAACAACGGCCAATTACGTCTTCCTCTTATTGCTTCACAAATAAAGAAAAAGGAGAATCAGAGAATATAAATGACTTGCCAAGGGTCACACAGATAGCAAGCTCCAAAGTCAGAACTTTGATTCAAATCCAATCCTGCATTATTTCTCTGGTGTCATAATATCTCCTAGCAATATCTATGCATAATCAGATAAAATTTGAGCCATTTTCCCTACCAATTTTTAAAACTGTTGAAATGGACTAGTGATAAGAGTACATAATCCATCTCCCTATTTGTTGAATGCTATCCTTTACCTCTTTCCCCAAACCTAGAGTTTGATATTTCTTTTTCAACGCTTACCTGTATCTGAAATTATTCTTTTCTTTTCAATAAAAATGATATAAATTACAATCTTTATTGGTATTATCACAAACTATATTTTTCCAAGCAAACCACATCTCACAGTCAAATTAGGGAGGCTCTTATATCTTAATCAAAGCTTAACAGTTTAATCGTTCATTAAACATGAGAGTAATTTAGTGTCCTACTATGCAATCATTATTGTTTCCTGAAAATCTGATGTGATGAGGTACAATAATGCATACTGAAATATTGCCTGTAGAAGGTTATTTATTATTTCTTCTAGCTAAAAACATTCATATCTGAAATTTATTGGTCCATACTCCCTTCATTATAAATATTTTATGTTCTGCCTCAGGGATCCATGTCTTAGCATTTAAATGTCTCAATCTTGTGTCAGTAACAGGAAGAACAAGTTCACTGGGTGGAATTTTTGCCCTTTACTTCAGAATGTTACAATAATAATAGGCTATAAATATGTTATAATTATGCCTTTGATCACTGCTGTAGTTTTCTAGTCTGAATGAATTAAATTCAAAACTAAAGCTGAGCTGCTCAACAAAAATGCCAGTGGTTCTCTTAAACTAAGATTTTACCGAAAGCCCTATTAATACAATGAAAATATTTAGAGTGGCAGGACAGAAAACCATTTTTCCTATTACTCCTACCTGAATGAGAACTAGCACTCATGCTTATCACCACCTTTATGCATCAATAGGCGTTTGCATTTATTTAAAGCTTTATATTGTTAGGTGATCCCAATCACAACAACCTCTGAAGTACTAAGCACTTTAAAAAAAAAAAAAAAAAACCTCCATTGTTCATATGAGAATACTGAGATTCAGGTAAGTAGATATGTACAATTTTCTTCTTTAATATTTGAAATTTTAATCATGACATACAGTAAAATTACATAACACTGTGAATCTTACCTCTGTTTTCTGCAAAGGTGGGTGGTGAGGGTGGAGGGGGGGCACATCTGAGAGGAGAGGACACTTGCAGGTGACAAAACAGCAAATGACAGGTAATCCTGTTTGGGGGACTTGGGATGTGAGACAGAAGGCATATTCTGCATCACTTAAATTCTCCCAGATCTATCTCCCTGCATAAAGCCTGCAGAACAGATTACTGGTAGATTAACTGGGAAGGGGCTAGAATTGCTCTGGCTTTCCCGGAAGTCCCAGGCAGCTATGGGACCAACAGTTGCCCTCACTGATATAAGGCTTGTTACCTCACATTTGTTAATAGATTTATCATATCACACTTGTTAACTGGAGGACCTTTCCAAGATCTTTATTTCCCTTGTTCTCTTCCAAATAAATTCCGGACATAAACTTTTGAGACCCGCCCAACATATGAGAGTACACAGAAGGAAGAAAAACTGAACTTCGTCTCAGAGATGATTGAAAGGAAAATTGTACCCTAGTGTTAAATTATTAAGTTATCCAGACAGGAAATACATGAAGAAAAAACTATCCCCTCTTAGTATATATAAACAGGTGACAGGGAAAATTCCAGAAGAAGTATCCTGTAATTTGAAGAAAGGTGATTTTTGACAGTTTGGATCCAGGGTTTCTTGGGCACTGAATATTTCTTTACAATCCTGTGAGTCTACTTGTCCTCAAATATATTCCTTGAGACAATGGTTCATCTAGATGTAAATAAGTTTACACAAAAAGGTATGCTGTGATCCCAGTGTCAAATGCTGATTCCCTGAAACACTGTGTTGACAAAGCAAGGTTGAGTTTCTTGCTTACTGGGGTAAGGAAAACAGCTATTTCTACAGTCTTAGAAGCATCTCAAAGTGGGGAGAACAAAGTGGAGATATTTATAAGATTTGGGGGATCTGGTTAAAGTGGGGGGTCTGACTAGGATCGCAGAAGGTTCATGATATAATAGGACTGGTTAACACAGCATGGATTTGGTTTCAAAGAGAATCTTGAAGAGTAAGCTCTCCTTTGATGCTATATCATCCTGAGAAAGGGTATTTACTCTGATGAGGATAAATGGAGTATTTTGACAAATGGATTTTCTGGAAGTTCCTAAAATGAACAACAAAGTTATTTGCAACTTTAACTTACTGACCAAGTTTCCTAAAAAGAGTAAAACCATTTAATGAAAATGGTCATAGTACAGTCCTGTTAGAGTATAGACACTAAATTGAGGTATAAGTGGTTTTGATTCTCAACATAAATTTGGGAATCCCCGGGTTAAGCAAAGTTAAGCAAATATATTTATAGTGGTACTTTTCAGGTTCTTTATTATGTGAATGCACATGTAAGCTTCAAGGAAGGAGTATATGATAAACATTTTTATTTTATTCTGAAAATAAAATCTGCCAGGACGGGTATCTCATGAATTATAGTTGCAGAAAGAGTGACCAAGACTTCAGGGTAGTCATTTAAAAAATGTAAATATAAAACCGAAACAGAGGGTAATAATAAATAATCTCAATGTGGCATGTCCCCACACACAGGCATGAATGTCTTAAGCTACCAATACAAAGGCACCCAGAGCTGAAATCCATTCCTGAGTTAAGCACAACCAGAATGCATTCAGTGATTGAAATGAGGGCTCACAGCCCCAGTGGCTTGAAGAAGAAAGTGAAGCAGATGACACACAAAAAGGGGAATCTTTCCAGTGGCGATATATTGCTTAGCTAATAAAATGAGTCATGGATCTTTCTTGTGTCTTCAATTTAGCCTATAGTGTCAATACAGAATTGTTACATAGAGATAACGCTCTTATTAGATGCTACTCTTCTAGGAGGTGAGAAACACTGCTTACAACAAGTAAACAACATTTAAAATAGCATTTTATCTTCATGTACACATAATTTAAATGGTCACACAAGAGCTTTGGTATTTTCTAGTAATCCACAGAAACGTCTAGCTACTACCAATAATGGGACATCTGCTTACTCCGAGATTGTTAAGAACCACGACAAGATGACATTCTTCAACAGAGAGTGAAAGGAGTCAGTCAGTCACTGTCTTGACATGAGCATTTCCACCTTTTGAAACAAACAACTAACTGGGGACCTTTGGAGAAACAGTAGAGGGAGTAAAGCAAATTTAAAATATCGGCTAAAAAAAAAATTAAACTGATTAAATATTAACTTGGGCGGGGGGGGAGATAGGCTTGATTTTTTTATGCCAGGAAATACTGACTCAATTCCAGGAGATAGTAAGAGGATTCCAGGAGTTCACATAAATGTAATTCTAACTGTGCAATTGCAAATGAAGCCACAAGAGAAAGTCCAGATATTCTATAGAAACCAATGTGGTTGCTGAGCTCAAATTCTGAAGGGATATATATATATCTATAAATATCCCAAACATCACTGGCCCATCTCATGGCTGGTCTGAGCGTGGTGATGTATGCAATCCTACAACAGCCAACAAATCATGGAAAAGTACTGCAGATCTTTACAGAAGTCTCATGAGACATGCTATATGAAAATTACATATACGTTCTCTTTACTCTTCATCCATTTTTATGGCAGGTGCTTCCATAATACTAGCCATCTTTCTGGATTCTTCCCTTTAACTGTTCCCTAAAACTCTTCCACTTTTTAGTCCAAACTGAATGCCTACAACCACTTCTTTCTCTAGGGCTTTTTCTGTTAAAAATCAATTTGGTCTTTCTTTGTTCTAAGGACCCAAATCAAAATGTCAAAAGCCTACCCCTAAAGATACACGAATAATTAATGAATTCTTCCTTCTTAGAGCTACAGGGGAGTGGAAGCTGACCAAAGTCTCTAAACTTGTCTCTTTATTTTTTTTTTTTTTAAGATTTTATTTCATTTATTTGACAGAGAGAAACAGTGAGTGAGGGAACACAAGCAGGGGGGCAGTAAGAGAGGGAGAAGCAGGCATCCTGCAGAGCAGGGAGCCTGATGCGGGACTCGATCCCAGGACCCCGGGGATCACGACCAAGCTGAAGGCAGATACCCAACCAACTGAGCCACGCAAGCGCCCAATATCTTTGTCTTCTCAACATGTTCAAAAGATGAAATGGAAGAAACACAGCTAAGAATTCCTATCAGAGAGTGGCACAGAATTGACAGATTCTGGAAGTCTATGGCACCAAAATAAACTGTGGTTTACCAATCTATCAATCAAACTTTTATGCTTTGATCAGAGCAAGTAGAAGTTAAGGAAGAAAATGTGTTCCATGGGAGGCCACTAAAGACATATCAAAAAAGAGAAGGCAGAATTTCCTTCGGATTGAGAAAAGAAAAAACATATCCATACCTTAAAAAGGGAATTCACTGGAGTTCTAATGCAGGACAGACAGGTAAGCTTCTGGTCTTGAGGTATTTCTAAAGGTCTCTCAGGAACTTGCAAACTAGATCATTAAACCGAACACTACCACTGAACTCTGAGGGGCTGTCAAGAACAATGAACAATAAAGGGGAATAAAACTGGAGATAGGCAAATGCCAGCCAATTTTGCAAACTGGGATGAAAGCAGATTTGAAACGTTAGAAATAAGAGTTACCCTGATTTCAGCCAAAATTTTAGAATCTTTTATATATAAGTGTATGTTCGGGAAACCTAAAGGAGCAATGATCAGTGGAGCCGATAAATCGAAGTCCTCTAATTTCTTTCTGTGCAGTCGGGGTCCTGGCGTGGAACATACACAACCAGAGGGAAACTCAGGAGGACGTATAAAGGCGACTCCAAGAGCACAGGCTATGGTTAAGGGAAGTTTGCAGGGACAGTGAAGCAATTGTGGAAGACTAGTACACCCAAGGCAGGGCTGGCTACACAATTTGCAGGGCCAAGAGCAAAATGAAAATGCAGAGCCCTTTACTCATAATTTATTAAGAATTCCAAGGCTTTTCAAAAGAGCATTAAGCCAAACATAGGGCCCCGTTGACCACACAGACTGCAAACCCACTGAAACCGTCTCTGACCCTTAGGTTTCAAGCAGAAAGGAGGGAAACATGTAGGAGAACCTGAACAGAGTTGTAGCTGTATCTTTAGCCAAAGGGGAGCTGTTGGTAGAAAAGACTACCCGTGGCTGCAAAGAGAGGGATCTGGAAAAATACATACCTTAATCTCATTCTTTTCCGGCTCTTCTACAATTTCTTCCAGTGCAGGACAATGGAAGCTAGTTAACTAGTTAATACAGTGCATGGAGGACAGCCTCCTGGGGCACAAAGCAGGTGCAGAATCAGTTGGAAGAGTCAGGGCGAATATCCTGTTCACCTTTATGAGGTTACTAATGCCATTAAATCGCTAAAACCTGGTACCTCTTGTCTATACGGGCTTTAGGAAAGTGTTTGACTCAAGTCCTCAGGGACAATATGGAGAAATATGGCCTAGAGCAAAGATAATTATATGGATCGATACCAGGCTAAATAAATATAACTAAAATATACTGAAAATTAGATAAATGAAAACCTGAAGGGAGTTGTACGTGTAGCACAGTTCCTTTCTTCCATCCTATCCAGTTCAGCACTTTTACTACTGACGGGCAAATATAGAAGAACTGCTGATCAAAGCCTAGTTTACAGACTGCTGAGTGGGACAGTGACTAAGCAGGATGAAAGAATTAGAATCCAAAAAGATCTTGACTGGCTGTAGCGATGGGATAAAAAAAGACTTGGCCAGCTGGAGCAACTAAATAAATCTAATAGTAGTAAATCTTGGGTTTTGCTCTCAAGTTCAAAAAGCCAGTGACATCACGGGTTTGGGACACAAGAGGCAGTACGCACCAAAGGTGAAGTCAAGGTCGAGTCAGGAGTGGGACGGGTTCTCCACAAAAGCAGATCAGGTTTCAGGCCCCGTTAACTGAACAAAGGAGGAGATAATCCAAGCCTGGAATTGTGTTTATGAAGCCACACCAGGAAGTTTGGGTTTATTTTGTACGTCATATATGACTTGTGACGTACTCTGAGAAAAGTAATTAGGATCGGAGTCAAGACTTAAAAATTAAGATCAACCACAAAAACTAATCTGGCTTTAATAACTGAAGTAAATGTAAGTTGAATGTGACAATACTAAAATTGCTTGATCAGCAAAGAAGAGCAAAAAACATAGATGTCATCAAAGATATGTGTGAGGGCATGGAGCCACTCTTGCCTCCTTAGTTCTTCCTCCTGAATTTGCAGAGGTAAGACTCTACTGAAAAGAGAACCCTAGAACCAACGCCTCACTCCCTTTTGGAAGAGGAAGGGAGTATGTTCCCACAGGCATTTACTTTATTACCATATAAAGAAATTCTCATTAGGCCACAGTTACATACGTCTGAATTCTCTTTTTTATTGTGTCACTATGCCTATTTGAAGAAAAAGCCATGCACTAACACAGAACAGAAATCATTCCTTAGTAGTAATACTTACAGAGATTGAGCGCCAATAACAAGAGACTACTCAGGAGAGTAATGGTATCCAAATTATATCCAAATATATTAAAGACGGCCATGTGGTAGAATAATTACCATTATTACTGCTTACTAGCTCAAAGCATCAAACAAGATCTTTTTCCTTTTCATCACAGAAACATGTTTTTAGTGGCCAAATTTTCTGAGGGCAAAATGGACTGCCATGGAAAGCAGAAGCTTCCCCATAACTAAAAGTAACATAGCGTGTATGTGTTATTTTAGCAGATGTGTTATTTAGGCAGTTCCGGTATTAGATGGGTGTTTAAAGTGATTTTTTAAAATCACTTCTGCGGTTCATTCTTTCTTGCATTCCATAACTATTGAGAACTAGACACATACACACATGGTCCTAAGGACTGAGGATACACCAGTAAACAGAAACAAGCCATTTCCTCATGGAGATTAAATTCTGATGGGATAGGTAGAAAATAAACAAATCGCTACTGAAATGTCCTAGAGTGGCTAATGTTGTGAAAATAAGTAAAGCAGGGGAAGGACCTCAAGCAATGGAATAAAAGACAACTTAACCTACAGGAAGTCAGGAAACACCTCTCTAGCCAGTCTGCCATCTTTTTATCTAGTAACTTCTCTAAATCTTCAATCCTGGTCTCTTCCTAAGGTTCTTATCATTTTTCTTTCTTATGTTAATTAGCCTCCAACTGATTTAGTCTTTAACTCCTAAATGGAGAATAATTTTAACTTTTTTTAAAAAAGAGTGAGAGTGGGGCGCCTGGGTGGCTCAGTGGGTTAAGCCTCTGCCTTTGGCTCAGGTCATGATCTCAGGGTCGGGATCAAGCCCCAAGTAGGGTTCTCTGCTCAGCGGGGAACCTGCTTCCCCCTATCTCTCTGCCTCCTCTCTGCCTACTTGTGATCTCTCTCTCTGTCAAATAAATAAATAAAATCTTAAAAAAAAAAAAGACTGAGAGTAAGCAAGCATGCACACATGCTGGAGAGAGGGGGGAGAGAGAAAGACAAAGAGTGTGAATGCACAAGCAGGGGGAGCAGCAGAGGTAGAGGGAGAAGCAGGCTCCCCACTGAAGCAGGGCTTGATCCCAGGGCCCTGGGATAATGACCTGAGCCAAAGGCGGACACTTAACCAACTGAGCCACCCAGGTACCCCTAACTTTAACATTTAAACCCAGAAAAACTTAGTAGTATATATTATAATTTACAGGCAGGGGATGTGCCCAATACTTACAATGTAAGGATCTTCATACATCTTGTACACAGTATACTTCTCTTTCCCGATCAAGTAATACTTTGTAATATTTGGGGTCAGGACTGTTTTAATAATCTCAAATTGGGGGCACCTGGGTGGCTCAGTGGGTTAAGCCGCTGCCTTCGGCTCAGGTCATGATCTCAGAGTCCTGGGATCGAGCCCCGAACCGGGCTCTCTGCTCAGCGGGGAGCCTGCTTCCTCCTCTCTCTCTGCCTGCCTCTCTGCCTGCTTGTGATCTCTCTGTCAAATAAATAAATAAATAAAATCTTAAAAAAAAATAATAATCTCAAATTGTTATTTCTTCGAAGAGGGGGCATAAACATTTATCTATGTCTCTTGCCCATCTCAAGAAAGTTTTCTCTCTCCTTCATCTATGTCATTCTCTTTATTTTACGAATAAACAAAAATCCTGATATTTAATTGGAAATTTTTATCTCATGACATAGAAGGAATTAAGATACTCTGATGCCAACATTTAATCAAATCTACTACTGGACAAAGATAAAAAGAAAAAAAAAAGCAGTGTTAGTCGCCCAGCTTCAAAGCTAAGAGAAAGACAAAACAATCAGATTATAGACCCAAATTAGATACACAATAAAAATAACCCATGGTCTTAATTTTTTTTTAATTTTTCTTTCTGCTTTTCTTCCTTTCCTTTCTTCCTTCCTTCCTTCTGCTTTAACTACTATTTCTATATAGCTGAAGTATAGGGACATATTTGGAGAGTCACAGGGTTGAAAAGACCACTAGGATATTAAAAAAAAAAAAAAGTTTCTGTTCACATAATATGCTAACAATTTGTTCTTTCTAATCATAGATTTATAGAGTTATACATTGTAATGAGGTAAAAATCACCTTCGAGACCATTAATTTTCCTGATACCCATGCCACCAATATTACCTTGCAAAACAGTCTTAGCAAGTTAAAGTTAATTGTGCAGATCATATGCTCATTTCTATAATCAAATAATTAAATGAATGATATTTGGTTCAAGATGGGACAAAGACACAATTTCCCATTTTCCTCTTGTTCCTGGTCATGCTAAAGTTACATAGAAAAAAAATTAAATGAAAATTAGCAGTACTGGAAAAAAAAAAGAGAGGTTCTGATGACAATTTGAGAAAAAACTAGAAGAGACAAAGCAGACAGGATCTGTTCATTGGGAAAATCACAGCAGGGAAACCGTGGCTTCAAATATCCTTTTCTTTTTCTTTTTCTTTTTTTTTTAAATTTAAATTCATTAGCCAACTTAAAGTACATCATTAGTTTCAGATGTAATTGTCAATAATTTATCTCAAATATTCTAAGTAGAAGGGACAGAGGTCTGATTTTCCAAGGGATTCTCAAAGGTTCTCCGTGCTCAGAGTTACAAAGAGCACAACAAGACTGTACACAAATACCAGCATAATTAATTATAGAATCATACTGGACAAGGTGAGACAACTAACTCTTACTCTTCTTCCTTAGGAAAACAGAGCACATAGTGACGAGACCTGAAGATAAAACCTAAGAGCTCTTCACACACCCATCCAGTCATATGCCTGAAGTCTCCAGCTCCTACCACTTCTTCCTGACATGGATGAAATACCATACTTGGGCTTCCCAAGCAGTAGCTACAGATCTAGATAACCCAACCCAGTTACAGAGGAGTTAAAGCTCTATGGGACAAATTCTAACCAGTGACAGAGGGATGCAGGAGGGTACAAGGCAAGAAAAAAGTCCTCCTTTCCTCACTCCTTGGGATGGACTTGAATCTGAGTTTCTCTTTACCGCCCTATAAAAATGTCATAACGGAACAAGGAAGCACATCAGCCTTACAGGCTACGGTGTTTTTGAAGGAACTTGATCCAAGGTAGATGTTTGTTCATATAAGGTTACATGAAAATGTTAGTTATAAGATAATATGAGGGATTCTGCTGGTGCTGCAGCTACAGAATGGCCGGCTTTGGCGGGAAACACAGGCCTGGCGGGGAGGGGCAGCAGTGTGGGAAAACAGCTGATGTGAAGAAAAGTAAATCCTGTGAAGCTGATGTCTCCAGTGACCTTCGAAAAGTAAAAAATCATTATAAGCTTTTTCTGCCTGAAGATTTCTATCACTTCTGGAAGTTCTGTGAAGAACTTGATCCTGAAAACCCAGATGATTCACTTTCTACAAGCCTTGGACTTTGATTAATAGGTCCTTATGATATCCTTGCCGGAAAACATAAAATGAAGAAAAAATCAGCAAGCCTGAATTTTAACCTTCACTGGAGATTTTACTATGATCCTCCTGAGTTCCAGACCATTGTTACTGGAGATAGTAAAAATCAGTTCCACATGGGGTATTTCAGGGATTCTCCTGATGAACTTCCTGTATATGTTGGTACAAATGAAGCAAAGAAAAACTGCACAATTGCTCAAAACGGAGATAATGTGTTTGTCGCAAATTGTTTCTGATGAAAAAGCTTAAAGAAGTAACAGATAAAAAGAAAACTAGACTCTTGAAAAACATATATGAAAAACTCACAGAAGCAGCCAGAGAACTTGGGTACTCACTGGAACACAGAACCATGAAGATGAAACAAAAAGATAAGAAAGTCATGACAAAGACCTTTCATGGTGCAGGCTTGGTTGTCCCAGTAGATAAAAATGATGTTGGATACAGAGAGCTCCCTGAAACAGATGCCAACCTCAAGAGAATTTGCAAGACAACTGTTGAGGGGCCAAGTGATGAGGACAGACTAACTAAAAGCTTTTGCTCCCATTTAGGAAATGATGACTTTTTGCACTTTGCTAATGATGAATGTGATTATGGTATGGGGCTTGAGCGGGGAATGGATCTCTTTTGTTATGGCTCACACTATTTTCATAATTTTTATAAAGTTGCTGGCCAACTTTTACTTCTTGCATATAATCTGTTTAAGAGGAATCTCTTTGCAGAAATTATTGAAGATCATTTAGCAAACAGAAGTAAAGAAAACATAGACCAACTTTCAGCATGAATGAGAGTTGGCTTTTTTTAAGTGTATATTTTAAAGCATTAGTATAAACTTGTGATTTTTGTTTTGTTTTTAAGGAATACAGAAAATAAATTGATGGAAATATTTACTAAAAAAAAAGATAATATTGGGACGCCTGGGGTGGCTCAGTTGGTTAAGCCACTGCCTTCGACTTGGGGTCATGATCCCAGGGTCCTGGGATAAGGAGTTCCACATCGGGCTCCTTGCTCAGCGGAGAGCCTGCTTCTCTCTCTGCCTCTGCCTGCCACTCTGCCTGCTTGTGTTCTCTCTCTCTCTCTCTCTCTGACAAATAAATAAATAAATAAAATCTTTTTAAAAAAAAAAGATAATATGAGGAATGACAAATTAAATGTAACAAAATGTATGAGTATACACATATTGAAAAACAGTTTGTAAAGATCTAAAAAGAGGTCTCAGTGGATATACATCTAATTCTTAAGAATAAGTAGGAGTAAAGATTTTTATTATTTATTTATACTTCTCTATTCAAAAGTTATTTAGGTCATCTACTATATTTGTGATTTTAAAGAATACTAAGAAAGAAAAATATTATAAAATAAGCTCATATGATGGTATACTATTTTAAGTTGAACATGGTGCAGATTTTTATATTACTGATAAGGAATTTTAGGTATCAGAAACAAAAATAGTTGAAAAATGGCTATTATTAAAAAAAATAAGGTAAATAAAATAAATGTTCACATCTTTTTCTATCTGCTTAACATTCACGGGTCCTAAATTGATATGTTTCTGTACTTAAAATAGGGACTATAATATAAAGCAATGTCTTTCAAAGTTGTATTTATACAACACAAAAGAAAATGCAAATCTGTCAGTTAATGTTTTTTTTTAAATCAATGTGAATAAACAAACAAGTAGATGAAAACTCTTCTTAAAAACTTAACTGAGAGAGTATTTATTTTAGTTGTGCTCTGAATAACAGTATATCACTTGTGCTCTAAAGACAAAGCCAAGCTCTTTATCTTTGCAAAAAAACTAATCTCCTTAAGAAAAAAAAAATGAAATTGATCTCTTTCCTCAAATTTTATTAGATTAAAATTTTAATTTCCTATAATTAAAATTTAGGCACATAAAAACGACAGTGATAGCCTAATGAATATAATACTTCTTTAGCTGTCCATACATATATGCTCTCAAGATGCACTGTGGGGCCTCTTTAAGATACCATCATAAATTGGTTTAAAAATACTTTTCTTCATTTTAAGCTGAAAGTGGGAAAATCTCCCACAGAGAAAGGGTAACATGTCCATAAAATAACAGAGTATTAACAGAAGGTACTTATGTAAGTTATACTAAATTGACTTTATTCTATTATTCAGTTATTACCTTTAAAATGCAATATACAGTGGGGTACCAGGGCGTTTAAGCATCTGCCTTTGGCTCAGGTCATGATTTCAGGGTCCTGGGATTGAGCCCCATGTGGGGCTTCCTGATCAGCAGGGAGTCTGCTTCTCCATTTGCCCCTCACCTCCTCATGCTCTCTCTCACATGCTCTCTCTCTCAAATAAATAAAATCTTAAAAATAAAGAAATTAAAAATTAAAAAAATAAAATGCAATATACAAATAAACCATTTTGTTTTCACAAAATAAAAATTTCAGGTATGCACTCCTGAATAACTTCCATTTGAATTCTTAGCAGTAAGAATAAACAATTGATTTTAGGTAAATTGCTAAACCAATATAAACACACTTTTGTTTGTAGTGAAAGTAAGAGACTTTGAAGACCCTAGAGAAGGAAAGTGATCACGCATACACTGCTGGTGGGAATGTAAAATAGTACAGAAGGGAAAACATTCCAGCCATTTCATAAAGCACTAAATTTGCAGCCATCAAAAACCCAGCAATCACAATTCTACACTTACCAGAGACACAAAAACCAAGGTTCTTCCCAAAACCCGTACAGGAATCTTCATAGCAGCATGTTTTGTAATTGCCAAAAACAGGAGGCAACCCCATGATTAAACTGACAGTGGCAACTCATACCATAAATACAATTTAGCAAATAAAAAGGAGACAGAGTATTAACACATTTGTACCACTGGGAAACTCACTTCCCAATGCAGAACACAGGTGGTCAGGTTTAATAAAGCGGGCACTCTGAATGAATTTCCAGAAAATGATTTTGAAGGAAAAATTCAATTCCCCAAAGATCCATACTGTACAATTTCCTTTTACAAAAAATTCTTGAAATGGCAGAATTCTGGAAGTGGGGACTAGCTTAGTAATTGCCAGACACTGGCAGAATGGGTCAGGAGGGAGGTGATAGAGTGATGAAAAGACAATCAGAAGGATCCTTGCACTGAGGAAATGAGCTGTAATATGAAGGTTCAGATCCTGGCTATGACACTGTATTACAATTTTCCAGGACGTTATCCATGGGGGAAAGTGAGTAAATGGTACACAGGAATATTTCTATATAATTTCTCGCAAATGTGTAAGAATCCACAATGTAATGACAGCAGTGGTTTAATTAAAAGGAAAAAAGAGAGAGAGAGAGAGTTCAGCCTCTAGTACGGAACAGGACCTAAGTATTCATCCAGTCACTCCGTGGAAATCTTGTAGGTAAATCAGCCCGCACCCCAGTTTTCCCTTAAGAAAGTCATCTCTCCCCCAATGGAGACTTTCCCCAAATGCTGCAAGTACAGGAGGTGGCTCAGGAGAACCAAGACAGCAATGAAGAAATTCTCAAGCAGGGATGGAAATGCATACAGAAAGCAGAGCCAAAAACAAAGAGGTATCCCAGATGCAACGGTGATCCCCTTAGCGGCATACTGATAAAACGAAGAGCATGCCGTGGACTGGATGCGCCCAACAGCGCAGACTGACAGCTGGCCAAACCAGTGTTGGAAAGCGCGCACGCTCTAGGATCCTTCGAAGGAGAACACCTACTCGACACTTCCGCGGAGCCTGCTCGCTCTGCGGTTTTGCACCTCCCGTCCTCCAGGTGGAGCCCGTGCCAGCACAGGCGTCTCACTGGTCCAAACGTCACGTGCTGGGCCAAGGTCAGCTCTAGCTGAGGAGGGGTTTTGGGTCCCCGACCACACACCACCTCCCTTCTTTGCTGCTCTAGCCCCAGCGCCGTGCGCAGACCCACCTGACACACTTGCCCATCCACTGCCTCTCTTTCAGGTGCATTTCTGCCCTTCCCCTGACTCCTCTTCCTACCTGCCCTGAGTAAAAGCAGGAACTAGGCCACCTGCCATGGCCCCATTCACTGTGGCCTCTCCGTGGGCCTGCGAAGTCCCGCAGCGTCTGTACCACCAGTCTGTGGCCGTCCTGGGCGAGTCGGTCCAGTGGGCTGTACACAAGGGCCTGGTGCTCCGACAGCACGCGCACCATCTGCTCTCATCAAGACGGCCGAAGGCCGAGGCGATCTGCGATTCGAGGGGGAGGTACTGCCGAAGGGCGGCCGGTGGGGCCATAGGCACAAGGGCACTCACCACAGCCAGATCCCGCAGCTCTGCTCCGCCCGTCACCTGGTGCTTTTCGGCCTCCTCTCGCGGGCCTGCGCACCCAGTACGCAGAGGACGTCTGCAGGAGCGGTGCTGGGGCGAGCACCCCCCGGGCGTGGGTGTCACGGGCTCCTGCCTCTGGGGCTCTTCAGGTATGGCCAGGACTTCCAGAGGAGTACCAGGAGGATCTGGAGAGCCTGTGATGGAGGCCAGTCTCCTCCACCCGGGCTGAAGCCCGCAGGCGCAGCTTCGTCGTGCAGCACCTACATTTCCGCTCGCACGAGGGGCCGCACGGGCGGTGAGAAGGTGCGCGCTAGGACGCGAGCGCACCACCGCCTCTCCTAGCTGCTGCTCGCTCCTGTGGCTGATGCCTGGGGCGTGGACCTCCCCTGCAGAGACCTTTGGAGCAGATGGATCCGGAACGGCGCCACCCACAGACATCCAGGCCCCGCAGGCTGGAGGCAGCCCCAGGACAGCAGATGTGAGTCCGGCAAACAGGCCTTGACCGGACTCACACACAGCCTTGTTCCTCTGTGCCTCGGGGCAACCTTCTGTGCCCTTTCCCCAGATGCTACCTCAGTTTGCATTCTACTACCTGTGCCCCTGTGTGACCTCCCAGCCATCTTTACAGCGTGGGCAATTCTCCAGTGACCCTTCCATGTGTGAAGTCCGATATACTGGAGGAGCAAGCTTGATGATTGACCTTGAACCGTGTCCCACAGAGCCTTTACCTATACCCAGAGCTGAGGGTCTCCTTCCACTCCTCTCCCGGCAAAGGCGCACGAAGAGACAACTAGAGCACACCTAGAGGCAAGGACCGGAGAGCCAAACCTAGACCTAGGTAGGCTACGTCCCAGCATAGTCGGTTAGCTGGATGGACTGGCCAGCTGCTCTCACTCTCACTCAGACCTGCCCCCAGCAACCCTGCCTTGGCGAGGGCTTCTTAGGCTTCTTACTCTCACCAGGGAATAGCCTTATACATTCTTCTTTGCCAGAGCCTCTGCCCCATTTCTTGGTGAAAGGACAAAAGCCAAATCACCACCCCATTCTCCTCTTAGCATTTGTGCAGAAATTAACTCTAAATGAAGAAATACACGCGCACACACACAAGGTTAAGCCTTATCTGAATATGACTTCAATCAGTATTCCCCCCCCCCAAAAAAAGTAAAAATGTTGATCCTTAAAACTTTCCCAAACATTTCTAGTAAGACTTCATTATCACCATTAGTTTTTACATACATTTATAGAACTTAATCTCCAAAGCTTTTGCCATAAGTTGTCTTGCATATTCTTTAATTAAATTCATCTGTGCTTCAACATAACATTTATTCTTAAAAAAAAAAAAAAAAAGCATTTCATTCACTAGCACAAGATTGTTTTTTTTTTTTCCTGTTTGAAACATAATCTCTGCTCTCAAAATCATCAAATGCCTAGCACAAATTTTAAAAATAGACTTTCTTTTTAGAGAAACTTTAGAATCACAGCAAAACTGAGAGGAAAGTAAAGAGTTCCCATACACAGCCTCCCACACTGCCAGCATCCCACACCAAGATGGTACATTTCTTGCCTTTTATGAAACTACACTGACACATCATTATCACTCAAAGTCCATTTTTTACATTCAGGTCCACTTTGGGGTTGTATACTCTATGGGTTTTGATTATAATGACATATATTCACCATTATAGTATCATACAAAATAGTTACACTGCCCTAAAATTCCTCTGCTCCTTATCTTCATCCCTCCCCTGCCCAACCCCTGGCAACCACCTATCTATAACTGTCTTCACAGGAGGTTTTGCCTCCTCTAGAGCATTGTAAAATAGAATCATACAGTAAGTAGCATTTGCAGATGCTACTTACTTAGCATTTAAGTAAGATGCTTTTTCACTTAGAAATATGAACTTAAGGGTGTTTCATGTCTTCCTGACTTGATACCTTATTTCTTTTTAGTGTTGAATACTATTTCATTGTTTGGGTGTATCATTTTTTATCTATTCACCTCCTGAAGTACATCTTAATTGCTTCCAAGTTTGGTCAATTCAAATAAAGCAGCTTTAAATATACATGTGCAGGTTTTTGTAAGTTCCAAAGAATGTGGTTGCTAGATCAAATGGCAAGAGTACGTTTAGGTTTGTAAGAAACGGCCAAACTGTCTTCCAAAGTGGTTGTACCATTTTGCATTCCCAACAGCAATGAATGAGAGTTCCTGTCGCTCCACATTCTTGCCATCATTTTGGTGTGTCAGCATTTTGGTATTCTGATAGGTATGTAGTAGTATTTTGTTGTTTCAATCTGCAGTTCCCTAATGACGTATGGTATTAAGCATCTTTTCATATGCTTATTTGTCATCTGTATCTCTTCTTTGGTGAGGTATCTGTTCTGATCTTTTGTTCATTATTAATTAATTGTTTGTTTTCTTATTGTCGGCTTTTAATGGTTCCCTATATATTTTGGATGGCAGTATTTTATGAGATATGTCTTTCAAAGACATTTTTTCCCAGCCTGTAGTTTGTCTTCTTCTGAGAGTGTCTTTTGCACAGCAGAAGTTTTAATGAAGTTTAATTTTAATGAGATGCAACTTATCAGTTGTTTCTTTCAATAATCATGCCTTTTGTGTTGTATCTAAAAAGTTTCCACCAAATCCAAAGTTATCTAGATTCTCTCCTGTGTTATTTTCTAGGGGATTTTTTTCTTTTTTTCATTTTTGGTTTTTGGGGGTTTTTTGTTGTTGTTTTTGTTTGTTTGTTTTATTGTTGGTTGGTTGGTTGGTTGGTTGGTTGGTTTAGTTTTGCATTTTATTTTACATTTAGGTCTGTGAGTAAATATTTGAGTTATTATTTGTGAAGGATGTAAAGGCTGTGTCTGGATTCACTTTTTTCTCATGTGTATGTCTGGTTGTTCTAGGACCATTTGTTACCTGAAGTTGGATAGCATCAGTCCTCTAACTTTATTCTTTTCCTTCAACATTGTATTGGTGATCCTGGGACTTTTCCCTCTCCATATAAAGTTTAGAATCATTTTGTCAATATCCATAAAATGCTTTCTGGGATTTTCATTGGGATTGCACTGAATCTATAGATCAAGTTGGGAAAATTAACATCTTGACACTATTGAGTCTTTTTATCCATGAACATGTAATATCTGTCCCTTTATTTAGCTCTTTGTTTTCTTTTACCAGGATTTTGTAGTTTTCCTTGTGTATGTAATATCGTCTTATATGTGTTTTGTTAGATTTATACCTATTTCATTTTGGTGGATACTAATTAAATGGTATTGTGTCTTTTGTTTCACATTCCAGTTATTCATTGCTGGATATAGGAAAGCAGTTGACTTTTGTATGTTTATCTTGTAAACATGTAAAACCTCATTATAATCACTATTGCCTCCAAGAGTATTTTTGTTGATTCTATGTAGATTTTCTATAGACAGTCATATCATCTGCTAATAAGTACAGTTTTATTTCTTCCTTCTCGACTGTATACCCTCTATTTCCTTTTCTTGTTTTATTACATTAGCTGGTCTTCCAGTATAATGTTAAGAAGAAGTGGTGAGAGAGGACATCCTTGACTTCTTCCCAATCTCAATAAGAAAACTTACAGTTTCTCATCATTAGGTAAGATGTTAGCTGTGGGGTTTTGTATATGTTTTTTAATCAAGTTGAGGACATTCCCCTTGATTTCTGGTTCTCAAGTTTTTAATCACAAATTGAGGTTGGACTTTGTCAAAGGCATTTCTGCATCAATTGATATAAACATGTGATTTTTCTTCTGTAGTTTGCTGATATGATGGATTACATTAATTTGATTTTTGGGTGTTGAACCAGCTTTGTAAATCTGGAATAAATGCCACTTGGTCATGATATATAATTATTTTTATACATTGTTGGATTCGATTTGCTTATTTTTTTTTCTTGAGGATTATTGCATCTATGTTTTTGAAAGATATTGGTCTATAACTTTCTTTTCTTGTAATATCTTTACCTGCTTCAGGTATAAGGGTAATGCTGAATTCAGAATGGGTTAAGAAGTATTCCTTTGTTTCTGTCTTCCAGAAGAAATTATAGATAATTGATATATTTTTTTTCCCTTAAATGTTTGGTGGGATTAACCAGTGAATCCGTTTGGGCCTGGTGCTTTCTGTTTTGGAACATTATTAATTACTGATTCAATTCCTTTAATTTATATATATGTGTGTGTGTGTGTGTGTGTGTGTGTGTACACACACACACACACACACACACACACATATATATATGCCTATTCAGATTGTCTATTTCTTCTTTATAAGCTTTGGCAGGAGTGTCTTTCAAGGAATTTGCCCATTTTACCTAGATTAACAAATGTGTGGGCATAGAGTGGTTCATAATGTTCCTTAATTATTATTCTTTTAATGTCCAGAAGATTTGTAGTAATATCCCCTCTTTCATTTTCAATATTAGTAATTTGTGTCATCTCCCTTCTTCTCTTAGTTTTCCTGGCTATTACTGATCTTTCAGAGAACCTCCGTTTGGTTCTTTGGTTTCATTGATTTGCTCAATGGAGCAAATTTTCAATTTCTTTGATTTATGCTCTAATTTTTATTGTTTCTTTTCTTCTGCTTACTGGAGATATAATTTCCTTTTCTTTTTCTTAGTCTCTAAGCTGGAAGCTTGGATTACTGATTTTTAGATATTCTTTCTTTCCTAATATTTATAATCAATGCTATGAATCTCCCTTTAAGCACTATTTTCACTGTGTTCAACAACTTTTGATAATTTATATTTTTATTTTCATTTAGTTAAAATATTTTTAAATTTTTCTTGAGATTTCTTCTTTGACATATATGTTATTTAGAAATGTGGTGTTTAATCTCCAAGTATTTGGGGATTTTGCTACTATCTTTCTGTTATTGATTTCTAGAGTAATTCTGTTATAGTCTGAGAGCAGACATTGTATGATGTCTATTCTTCCAAATTTGTTAAGGTATACTTTATGGCCCAGAATGTGCTCTCTCTTGGTGTAAGTTCCATGTGAGCTTGAAAAGACTTTGTTCTGTTCTTGGATGAAGTATTCTATAGATGTCATTTATTTTAAAATTGTTTAAATTTTTTTAAAAGATTTTATTTATTTATTTGAGAGTGAGAGAAAGTGAGTGAGACAGAGAGCACAGACCAGGGGAGAGGCAGAGGAAGAGAAGCAGACACCCTGGTGAACAGGGAGCTGGACATGGGGCTCAATCCCAAGACCCTGGGATCGTGACCTGAGCCGAAGGCAGGCACAACTGACTGAGCAACTTAGGCACCTATAGATGTCATTTATATTCAGTTATTTGATAGTGCTATGGAGTTGAACTATGCCCTTACTGATTTTTTGCCTGCTGGATCCATTACTGAAAAAAGGTGGTGAGGTCTCCAACTATAATGGTGAATTCATCTGTTTCTCCTTGAGTTCGATCAGGTTTGTCTCATGTATTTTGATGTTCTCTTGTTAGGTGCATATATATTAAGGGTTGTTAGATCTTCTTAGAGAATTGGCCCTTTATCATTATGTAATATCTATCTTTATTCCTGATAATTTTCCTTGCTTTGATATCAGCTTTCTTTAGAGTTGGCATGATATATATTTCTCCATTCCTTTACTTTTAATCTACATGTGTCTTTATATATAAAGTGGGTTTCTTGTACATAACATATAGTTGTGTCTTTTGATCCATTCTGATAATATGTCTTTTAATTGGTGTATTTAAATCACTAATATTTAATGTGGTTATTTATATAATCTAATACTACCATATTTGTAACTGTTTTCTATTTTTTTTCCTGTTCTTTTGATCTGTTCTCTTTTCCTGGTTTTTGTGACTTTAATTGCAATTTTGTGGCTTCTATTTTTTTTACCTTTCTTAGCATATTGATATCACTTCTGTTTTTTATTTTATACTTTTTTAACTGGTTGCTCTGGTGTTCTCAGGATATGTCACAATTTATCCAAGTTTACTTTCAGATAATGCTATATTGCTTCTTGTGTAATATAGGGTTGACAGTACATGTCAAACACATTGTTGCTATTATTTTTCTTTAAGATTTTATTTATTTATTTGTCAGAGGGAGAGAGAGAGCACAAGGAGGGAGAGTAGCAGGCAGAGGGAAAAGCAGGCCCCCTACTGAGCAAGAAGCCCCAGGTGGGACTCGATCCCAGGACCCTGGGATCAAGACTTGAGCTAAAGGCAGATGCCTAACTGACTGAGCCACCCAGGGGTCCCTGTTGCTATTATTATTTTGAACACATTTTTATCTGTTTAGTCAACTATTAATAAAACAATAAAAAGTTTTTATTTTACTTTCACTTATTCCTTCTCATATGCTCTTCTTTATATAGATTGCATTTCTGATGTATCATTTTCTTTATCTCTGGAAAACTTCCTAAATATTTCTGCAAAGTACACTAGCAATAAATTTCCTCAATTTTTGTTTGTTTGAGAAAATGTGTCTCCTTCACCTTGAAGGATAATTTTATAGGATACAGAATTCTAGGTTAGTTCTTGGTTTTGTGTTTGTTTTCCTCCCCAACACTTCATATATTACACTTCACTCTTTTCTTGTTTGCATGATCTCTGAAGAGAAATTTGATGTAATTCTTATCCTCACTCTTCCATAGGTAAGGTGTTCTCTCTGGCTTTTTTCAAGACTTTTTTCATTATCTGTTAGCTTCTGCAGTTTAAATAAGATATGCCTAGCTATAGCTTTTTGTTTGTTTGTTTGTTTTTATTTTTGTTTTTGTAATTTATTTTGCTTGATGTTCTCTGTGCTTACTCAATCTGTGGTTTAGAGTCTGACATTAATTTGAGGAAATTCTGTCTTTATCACTCCAAATATTTCTTTTGTTTCTTTCTGTTCCTCTGGTATTCCCATTATGCCTATATTAAACTTTCTGCAATTGTCCACAGTTCTTGGATATTCTACTACAGTTTTTTTTTTTTCAGCCTCTTTTCTCTTTTGTTTTAGTTCTGAAATTTCTGTTGACATATCCTCAAGCTCACTGATTCTTCCCTCAGCCATGTCACTCTACTAATGAGCCCATCAAAGTCATTCTTCATTTTGGTTACAGTATTTATTCTTACAATTCTTTTTTATTCTTTCTTGGAATTTTCATCTCTCTGCTTACATTACCCATCTGTTCTTACATGTTGTCTGTTTTTTCGTTTGGAGTCCTTAGCATATTAATCACAGTTATTTTAAATTCCTGGTCTAAGAATTCCAACATCCCTGCCAAATATCTGAGTCTAGTTCTGATGCTGGCTCTGTCTTTGCATTTTTTCCCTTTTAGTATACATTGTAATTTTTTGTTGAAAGCTGGACATAGCTTAGTTAAAAAAAAAAAAACTGTGATAAAATAGCCTGAGATACATTGGAAGGGTGGAGGAGAGGGGAAGCTATTCTATACTCCTATGACTGATCTTTTAGTGAGCCTGAGCCCCTGGACTGTGACCTTCATAAATTCTTTTCAGTTTTCTGCCACCTTAGATGGGATAGAAGGACTAGAGGGAGCTGGAATTGAATATTTCCCTTCTGCCACGTGGTTGGGCTCTGAAAAACACCCGGTAGATTAGAATCTGGTAAAGCAGTTTCTCTTGAAGTCAGGCCTCATTAAGGACAGAGTGATCTGGACATATTTCAGTATTATGACTTTCCCTTTCTCCTTGCCAGAACCATGAGAGGATTTTTTTTCTCATCTTCACTGTGACACCCTGGGAGGGCTCCAGGAGGTAAAAACTCAAAAAGTGTGGGGACTCCCCGAAGACTGGGCTCTCCTAGAGTTTTTAGCTTTTAGCTTTGTCCATATTGAGCATCTAGCAATTTATCAATTATACTTTAGGTTTTCCTAACCTAGCACTGGTTTCTACAGAGGTTCCTGCTCTGGATTTGTACTCCAGTAAGTGATGATTCTTTGTGTTTGCCTGTTTTTCCAATTCTGGGGATGGTGGTTTGTCCTGTGGCCTCAATTCCCTGATAAATCTAACACAATTTGTTGATTTTCAGGTTGCTGAGTTTTTTGCTTGTTAGAATGGAGTGATGACTTCCAAACTCCCTTCTTATATGCTGGACCAAGAATCAGAAGTCTGGTCTAGCACATTTTAATATGTCTCAGAGAACTGAAGCATATTGCAGTGTAAGTTAGAGTCCTCACTAAACAGTCTCTCACAATTTTCTTGTGTAATGTTTTGTTCTCTAGCACTGTCTCCTTTCATAATTAATAAATTCTTTCATCATTTGGTTAAAAAATTGGTACACTTCCCTATCAACTCTCCTTGGTTAGAATTTTACTAGTGATTATCCTTGCTAGAAATGCTACCCCCTGTATGATGAGACAAAATATAGATTTACACCAGCCTGCTCTCAATCTCTGTCTTTGCATCCTTCCCCCAGCTTAAGCATGATTATCATCTTGGGTTAGAAACCCTTCTGTCAGGATACTTGCTGCAGGATGGCAATGTAAACAAGATAGAGTGAACAACATCACACATTCAGCTTTATTACATGTACGGGAAATTAAGAGCAATATTTCCATCACATTTCCTCAATAATCAATGTCAGGGAGTTTCAATAATGAAAGAGGGAGATTAACACACTGTCATATAGAGTGTTTTCAGGGATATTGCTTGAAGATAAATATGGTTGAATATTTTCTCACTGTTAAGTTTATGCTGGGCCCACTTATGTCTCATTTGTCATAATTCTCTGTAGCAAGTTCCTTTGAAAAAGTCTCCATTCTTTTCCCATACTTTGTTAGACTCTCCCTATGCTTTCATAGACCATAAACTCACTAATGCATACAAGTGGCTGGGACCAGGTCTCATCTTGGTACGTCTGTGTCACAGTGCACCCATCAATCCACCATGCACAGAAAGAAGACTGCAGCCCTACAGCCTCTTTACTTGGGTTTTGTGCATGCTGCTTAATTTCACTGCGTCTGTCAAGCCATTCTTTATTGGAGAGTCTAACAACCTTTGAGTGCACGGTGCTCTATCACTTACGTAGGGGTTATATTGATCTTTCTGGTGTGTGTTCTAAAGTGGCTGGTATCAAAAGCCAATGAAGCAGCCGGTTTGAGCAGTATGGGTCATTTACAAACTTCAGGATGAGATGCCGCAGGATGCCAGGGAAAATGTTTTTGTTTTTCCAGAGGGAACCATAGTTCATGAAATGTGGTTAACGTACCATATTTGTATATCCTTAAAATCATTTTATAACCACAGTGAGTGCCTCTAAACATTAAATATATTTTATAAGTAGTTGGTTAACTAGCTGTTGTGTGCTTTAAATAGTAAATAAAATGGAAAGGCACTAAACAGTGACTATATTTCATAGAGTAAGATGCTTTTCCAGCCACTCAATAATTCTCAATGTTAAGAAAAATTGATTTTCTAACTGCTGAGTGCCTCTAAAAATTAGCATCTTATCTTCCTAAGGGGATGCTTTTCAGTTAGCCTCCTTTCTCTCAGCTTTTGACTTAATGATCTTGAAGGTTCTTTTCTTGCTAAAAAAAAAAAAAAAATTCTATAGGTACTATTGGGCTATAATTTCATTTGGGCATATATGTAGTTGACTGGGCAAAATATAAAACAAGAAACAATTCCATCTTACCTTTTTGAATGTTCATTTCAAAAGAAGTAGTTCTTCACCCACTGACTGATCTTAACTCCCACCACCTCCCTCCCACCGAGAATAAGACTGTATGGAGAGACCTAGGACAATGACTTAGAACTTGAAAGAACTAATTTCCGGGTACATACCTTCACACAGTGCATCTGAGCAATGGATGCTTTTTTGCATTTGTGAATGCCTAATAAGGGAAAGGAATAACCTAAGAAGTGGTAATAATCACATATCTTCATGGCTAATTAAGTAATTCTCTCAACTCTTTGTAAATTCTGTCTGGCCTTTAAGAAAATCAAATTGCCAATGCTGAGACCTTCCAGACAGATATAATAATGGCTCATAGCATCACAAAAGTTGAAAACAAATAAGCAGACACCCCACAATTTCAGAAAACAACATTAAAAGAAGATTCAACTCTTAGTATTATCTAAAACATAACCAGCTAGGTGAAGCTTGGGATGTCACAGAACCTCCCTCAGTAACCTATCATAACTTCATCAGTGTAACCTTATCAATGAAATGCATGGTTTAAGCTAGATTCTAGAACTTGCATGATGGATAATCCCTACTTCCTTTTAGATCTGATTGTAAGAACTTTTTTCTAGACACATTCTGAGGAACCATGTGTCTCAAAGGTGCTTACCAGTTCCACAGCAGTAAGTGACTGGTTTGTCGAAGCCTGAGGAAGAGCAAAAAGCATCAAACTTCCTGGGACATGTACTTAAACTTAGAAAGAATGCAAAGAGTAAATAAAATTCTTCTCAGATATACTCTCAAAATTCCCAGTAACGTGACTGGGAACTATACATGATCAGATGAGGACAGATTGCTGGTTTGAAGCCAAACCCAGCAATGAGCTGGCACTTAGTTATCTATGTTAGACTGATGTGGCCTTGGGGTCATAGATTTGAGCAAAGATGTGGCCAAGAGCAAAACACCCCAGAAGACTATAAGCTGTCTGGGGTGAGGGTATCGTTTAAATCACCAAGTTTTCTACAGCAGGTAGTCAAACTGAATCCCTTAAGCAGATGCAGCCTACCAGACAAGAAATGTTAGTGTTTAAAATGGAAAATCCCAGAAGACTCAAGATAGTTCTTATTATAAGCCCTCTATTCAATAGTGTTACAAGAGAAACATCATGAAAATTATAATTGTCCAAAGAATGAATCATTTTGCTGATTAAATCCGGAAACAGCTTTTCCAGACAAAAAGCAGAATAAAGTCTCACCCATCCTCCCCTATACGCACATCCCAAAATACAGAAAAGAGAAACTGAGAACATAGATCTGAAATTTGTAGCATAAAGTGTCACCTTACTACTGAAGTAAGCAATAGTAATTAACCTTCATTGATGGTGTGTTATAGGCTATCTACTCTTCTAAGAGCTCTGTATGTATTATCTAACTTAAATCTCACTCCAGACCTATTAGGTAGACATTATAATTACCACTTTCTAGGTAAGGAAAAACAAGCACTGATGTTTTTGAAAAACTTCAAAGTTTGGACAATTTAGAAGACACATAACTGAATCTATATCAATAGTCATTAGAGAGAGCTCTGCATTTAAAATTTGAACTTCTAGTGACCAACCATATACAAATAAGAATATTCTTTTTTTTTTTCAGTATTCAAGATTCATTGTTTATGCACCACACCCAGTGCTCCATGCAATACGTGCCCTCCTTAATACCCACCACCAGGTGCACCTAATCCCCAATCCCCTCCCCTCCAAAGCCCTCAATTTGTTACTCGGTGTTGACAGTCTCTCATGGTTCATCTCCCCCTCCAGTTTCCTCTAATGCACTTTTCTTTCCTTCTCCTAATGTCCTCCATGTTATTTCTTATGCTCCATAAGTAAGTGAAACCATATGATAATTGACTCTCTTTGCTTGACTTATTTCACTCAGCATAATCTCCTCCAGTCCCGTCCATGTTGATACAAAAGTTGAATATTCATTCATCCTTTCTGATGGAGGCATAATACTCCATTGTATATATGGACCACATCTTCTTTATCCATTGGTCTGTTGAAGGGTATCTTGGTTCTTTCCACAGTTTGGCGACTGTGGCCATTGCTGCTATGAACATAGGGGTACAGATGGCCCTTCTTTTCACTGCATCTGTATCTTAGGGGTAAATACCCAGTAGTGCAATTGAAGGGTCATAAGGTAGCTCTATTTTTAATTTCTTAAGGAATCTCCACACTGTTTTCCAAAGTGGCTGCACCAACTTGCATTCCCACCAACAGTGTGAGAGGGTTCCCCTTTCTCCACATGCTCTCCAACATGTTGTTTATTGTCTTGTTAATTTTGGCCATTCTAACTGGTATAAGGTGGTATCTCAATGTGGTTTGCATGTGAATTTCCCTGATGGTTAATGATGATGAACATTTTTTCATGTGTCTGATAGCCATTTGTATGTCTTCATTGGAGAAGTGTCTGTTCATGTCTTCTGCCCATTTTTTGATGTGATTATCTGTTTTGTGTGTGTTGTGTTTGAGGAGCTCCATATTGTCATTTGCAAATACCTTCTCCCATTCCATGGGTTGCCTCTTCATTTTGTTGACTATTTCCTTTGCTGTGCAGAAGCTTTTGATCTTAATGAAGTCCCAAAAGTTAATTTTTGCTTTTGTTTCCTTTGCCTTTGGAGACATGTCTTGAAAGAAGTTGCTGTCTATACTTCCCAGAGAAATCTGTACTTTCAATGCCATCCTGATCAAAATTCCACTGGGATTTTCAAAATGCTGGGACAAACAACCCTAAAGTTTGTATGGAACCAAAAAAGACCCCGAATTGCTAAGAAAGTGTTGAAAAAGAAAAACAAAGCTGGGGGCATCACGTTGCCTGATTTCAACCTTTAGTACAAAGCTGTGATCACCAAGACAGCATGGTAGTGGCACAAAAACAGACACATAGACCAGTGAAACATAGTAGAGAGCCCCAATATGGACCCACAACTCTATGGCCAAATAATCTTCGACAAAGTAGAAAAAAATATCCAGTGGAAAAAAAAAAAAACACTCTCTTCAATAAATGGTGCTGGGAAAATTGGGCAGCTATGTATAGAAGAATGAAACTTGACCATTCTCTTATACCATATACAAACATAAACTCAAAATGGATAAAAGACCTCAAGGTGAGGCAGGAATCTATCAAAACCCTAGAGGAAAATATACGCAGTAACCTCTTCAACATTGGCCAAATAAGAATATTCTTTAATTAATGTAAAACCTTATGATGTGAGAAGGCATCATAGAAAAGAACAATATGATACACAGGAAATGAGTCAGCAAACCAGAAGTCAAAAATGATGCGGCTAGAAAAAGGAGCAATTACCATAGCCACAACTGGAGAAAGATTTTATCTGTCCTATTGGGTATGATCTCAGTGAGTACAATCCCAGGAACAGGGTATGTATATATTCATACCTTTTGATGCATTAGAAAAAGAAAGAAGCTAGCACTTAGATTACAAAAGGGCATATTTTTTCCATGGCTGGCCCTGGGCAAAATTATTGACTATGACAGAGTAATAAGTTTATGTTTTAGATCTGAATACAAATTGTGGTTCTGGTACTAACTGGCCACATGACCTGGAATGAGGTCACTAAATCTCTCTCAGTCTCAGTTTCCCTCAGATGATAAAATGAAGGACATGGGCTAAATAAATGCAAAGTCTTTAACCCCAAAATTCCATGTCTTAGATGGTCGGTTTATCTCTACCGATTTATGACCTATCTCTGACCCCATGCTTCTGCTCCTTCTTTACAGTCTCCTTACAGTTCTCTTCTCATGAAATGTGTATCAGTCAGAATTCTAGCAGGAAACATATGGCACGTTCAAAGATAACCCAAAAAGATTTAGTAAAGGAACGAGGAGCAAAAGTATAAGGAAGGTGTACAGATGATGTGGTGCCGTTCTTTGGATGAAAGAGTAGTTATCAGGATCCAAAAGGAAAAAGATATATAGAGAGGGCTACTTTGAGAAAAGCTTTGACTTTGGAATCAAGGAAATAGATAATCAAAACTCATACATCATCCATCTGGTATCCTACTGGGGCCCTACCTTGGACAAATCCCACTGGACACCAGAAAAAAGGAAGCTTGTTAATGTGGTTCATATAGGGCACAGAACAGGGTGCAGAGTGCAGAAAATAGACCTGGAGGACAAATGGGTGATGTCCAACAGACTCATTATAAAGGAAGATTCTGCTGTTGATCCATCTATTATATTTTAGGGTAAATTATGTCAATAGGTTGATGATGTCTCATATACCTTTTTCCTTTCTTAACAATGTATAATGCATATACATAAAAAGTAAATAAAAGAAGCCAACAATGTCACAGAGAATAAAAGCCTTTTTAGTAAAAATTCAGTCTTCCTCCTACACCTAACCCCAAATACCCAGCCTGTCCGCCTCTCTCCCACACTTCTGATCTGATTACATTAGTTCCTTTGGAAAAGTAGAAAAAACCCTTTGGGATGAGCTCCAGGGCAATGCAACCCCAAGTTAGAACTTATCTAGCTAGCCCTGGGAGGATTTCTCCTATGCCGCCTCAACCAACCCTTGTGTACAGCTCAAAACCTGCATAGATCTTCATGGCTGTCCTAACAGAGGGTCATATCTCCTTCCTGAAGAGTAAACATGGCTAACTAATATATTTTAACTCTTCCTTTTAAATGTGCAATATAAACCCCTATAAATAAGATTTGGGGAAAACAGTTGTATAAACAAAAGGAGCAAACATGACTTTGGGGCCTCCAGTGGTATGGGCTAGTGCCGTCCACTTCACCTATGTAAAAGACCAACCATGATTACTATTTTACTCAGTGTTTAGTGAGCAAATGTTTGTTGAAACATACAGTGTGTCAGGTGGTGATCTAGGCTCTGGGGATAAATCAGTGAAGAAGTCCTCTATAAACATTGTTAGTGGAGAGACTATCAAATAAATATAGTGAAACACTGATAAGGGCTATGGAGAAATTTAAAGTAGGCTAAGTGGTTTGGGGGAAGAGGGGGAAAGAGTATGGTTATAAGAAATGATCATAGATGGGGCGCCTGGGTGGCTCAGTGGGTTAAAGCCTCTGCCTTCAACTCAGGTCATGATCCCAGAGTCCTGGGATCAAGCCCCACATCAGGCTCTCTGCTCAGCAGGGAGCCTGCTTCTTCCTCTCTCTCTCTGCCTGCCTCTCTGCCTACTTGTGATCTCTGTCAAATAAATAAAATCTTTAAAAAAAAGAAATGATCATGGAAGGCATTATGGAAATTATATTTAGCACAGAACTGGAGGAGGAGAAGGACCAAGCCCTGCAAGGATTTGGGGAAAAAGTATGAAATACTAAAGATCCAAGGTAGATGTGTGCTATCATATTCAATGAGTAGCAAGGAGCAAGGCTTGAGTTGGGCAGTGGTTGCTAGATAGCTCAAAGGAAACTAGAGTGATAGCCCTTGGCTTGTGGTCCATAGTAAGGTCTTTGATTTTTATTGCTAATGAAATGAAATACCTGGGAAAATTATGTAGTATCATTTAGACTTTAAAAGGACCATCCTGCAGCTAGGTTGAAAACAGGAAGGAGGCAAGTATAGAACAGGGGAAACAAGTAAGGAGATGGTTGCAAATCCAAGCTTCCTTTCAAGGTTTGGGCAAGGATAATTTTGATGGAAGTGATGAGAAAAGATTGATTTGAGAGACTTGAGGGTTAAAGCCTCAGGGTTTGCTGATGGATTGAATGCTATAAGGAAAAGGAAGGAGGCAAGAATGACTAAGTTTTTTGCTTGAGCAACCAGCACGTTGACTAAGTGATTACCGTATAATCTTAGTTTTGTTTCCTCACAGTAAATCTGTTTAACTTTCAGGGTACTTACGGCACCACACAACTTATCAGCAGACTCACAAAATAAAAATCATTCTTAGCGAATTGTATTTACCTGCCACTTCCTAAAATGTGTTGGGGACATTTATAATATTAAAACCTAAATAAAGCCAAATCGTTGGAGTAGAAATAAAAACATAAGTAGAACCAGAAGATATAAACACCTAGGAAGTAGTCTCTATTTTTGTCTCTCACTGAAAGAACAAGCAAAATTACTTGAATTACATAACTTAAAATAAAGAAACATGTTTCTTTAGATGCTTCACCCAAACTTTAATAGTTTTTAAGCCCCACCTCACAAATCCAGAATTAACACAATTTGCTGAAGAAATCCAGCACCTGCCCAAAAGTACATCAGGGACAAATGCTTCAGTGCAGAGAAAAAAGTCATTTTCCAGACTTGGATCCTTAAAGAATTCTTAGTTATCCACTTCTCCACCCTCAAAGTTGGCCTTTCTTCTGCCAATCCCCTTTATCATTCAGGTGCTGAGTCTCAGATTCCTAGGTAAAATGCCCCTCCCTTTTTTCACTAAGCCCTTCCTGATTGACAGATTGAAGTTTTTTTTCTCCCAACCCTTTCTCACTCAAATTAATGCACTTTCTGAGCTGAGAGTCCTTTGCATTTTGTCTGACCCCTTTCTGCTTTCCAGGGACCCTTAGCATGTTCCTAATAGGGTGTAGAAGGAATAGGCATGTATGTTCTCCCTACTTAAAGGAATGTGTGAGAGTCATTTCCTTCCAGCCATTGCCCGGACACCTAATGTTTTTATAATGAATAAACAAACTGCCAGTTTCAACGAGATTTCCACACTCCTCCTAAGCATCCTCAGAATTTAAAGTCACCAGCACTAAGTGTTTTCCCCTTTTGAGACAGGCTCAAATATGAGTTTCCTATTTGAGCATTGAAACAGGCTGACATCCTTTGCCTTGAGTCCTTAATCATTTTAACATAGGATTTGATGGAGCTTTAGGAGTTTCTCCTAGGAGAGGCTCAGAAAACACTATAATTTCATCAATCCTATAAGATTTCAGAAACTAGAATTAGAAGAAGGATGGAAATACCCAAGGGTCCAGTAACCATGCCCAATTCCCACACATGTGTTCTAAAACTCTGGATCTAGTGAGAGAGTTGACAACAATTTGAATGAGGGAAACAAGCTAAGTCTTTTAGCCTGCATGGTTTATCACCGTACTCTTAGTGATAAAACCTAATAAATTTTTATATTAAGGTAGTGAGGGAGAACCTGGGTGACTCAGTTGGTTAAGCATCTACCTTTGGCTCAGGTCTTGATCTCAGCATCTTGGGATCAAGTCCAGCATCCAGATCCCTGGTCAGTCCCTGCTTCTCCTTCCCCCACTCTGCCTCTTTCCCTTGCCCTCTGCTCACTCTCTACCTTAACTAAATAAATAAAGTCTTTAAAAAAAGAAAAAAAGTGGTGAGGAGAAGCACAGTCCCTAGATCTGGTGTTTGGGTTTTTTTTTTTGTTGTTGTTTGTTTGTTTGTTTTTCAAAGATTTTATTTTTTTTTTTATTTGACACAGAGAGAGAACGATCACCTAGGCAGAGAAGCAGGCAGAGAGAGAAGGGGGAAGCAGGCTCCCTGCTGAGCAGAGAGCCCAATGTGGGGCTCCATTCCAGGACCCTGAAATCATGACCTGAGCTGAAGGCAGATGCTTAACCGACCAATCGAGACACCCAGGCATCCCCAGATCTGGTGTTTGGAATTAATACCAGAACCAGAAGGGCCAAGAGAAGCAAGGCCACCAGACATACCCATACCTGAAATAAAAGTCAAAAAATTGAAACAGTAATCTCGTGCTACTCTTCCCATATACAAACTCTGACTTGTTTGTGGAAATAAGGGTACACCTAACATCCTCCTCCAGCTGAGCCACATACACTGAGATAGGAATATTTTTTATAGTATTCTCCAGAGCTGTCCTCTAAAAGCTGCACATCATTTTGATAGCTCTTTCCCTTAACAATAACTTTTATTGATTCACTTATTATATTCCAGGGACCATATGATTTCTTTACTCATAGATCATGGTAATTTTAGGGAGTGCCCTCGTTTCCCTTAAGCTGTACATTCCTTATCTGCGGTCAACTTTCCTTCACATGACTCTAAACCTCTGTTTATCCACAATGTTCTTCAAATGTTCAGGAGTGACAACAATTGCTGATTGGTGAAGTTCAGAATATGTTAGAACCTAATGAAAATGACTTGAAGACAGCATAGCCTGGAGTTAAGAGTCCTAATTTCACCTCTTAGTCATATTTAATAATTGTGATAGATTCCCTGTTGCCTCCCAAGTAGTTAAATTAGATACTATCCCCATTCTGGACCTCAGACTGGATTAGAAAAATTGACTGTGTTCCATAAGATGTCCCAGTATAGTTGCAAAGGGCAGGCTATGGTCCCTACTCAATAGCTCTTCTGACTGGACACCATGGGTGGGGCTGAAAGCCTTCTGAGAACTTAAAGATTGTGGGTGTGACAGAGACATTCCTCCCCCCAGCTCTCTGATGTCTGAGCTGTCAAATGATGATTCCTGAAGATTCCAATTATGCTTCTCATTCGAGGGCAGAAACTGTGCTCTATTCTTCTTTGTAACCTTATACCCAGCACAGGGCCTGACACGCAGGAGATGCTCAGCCATGCTTCGGGAGAGAAGGGAGGGACTGGAAGAGGGAAGGATGCGTGTTGAAACACAGAACTAGACCAAAGAATATGTTCCTGAATAAATATTGCCCCGTGCTATCTTTTCTGCTTTTAATCTCAAAGTAATTTTTAAACAAGACTTTTATTTTTTAACATTTTATGCGTTTAATTTTTTCTCTAATGGGAATAAACTCTGAGAACGAAGATTTTTCTTTTTCTTTTCTTTTTCATGTGTACTTCATGGCAGAAAGCACAGGGTTAGCAGAGGATTTAAAATATTTATGATTTTATGATTTATTTGCAACCAGTACTTTCCCATAATGATTTCAAATTTAAAGTAAAATTTTAGTATAAAATATTTTCTAAATTTCTAAGTCCATATCTGGAAGCTTTTTTTGCTTTTTAGAAACTGTCTCTAGATTCTGAAGAATCATATGTATTTATATATTTTCTATTTTGTAACAATTATTTACATAGATTTCATGAGATTTTAATCACTTTTCAAGCAATTTATTATAATACCACCTAAATCATTAACTTAAAATTCAAGTACATGCTCAAATACAGCATTCCAAAGCAGTTTCTATTTTCTTCTAGGATCCACTATTACACTTTTATTTATTAGCAAAAGGATAAGTTGTTTTGAGTAAGCTCCCTAATTAAAAAGTTTAAAAGTATACACACACACCCTAAAGAGCCTACAGCTTTAGTATAATCTCCCAATATTATAGATATACAGATTGGAATTGTTTTAATCTATTTATTATAAATTCAAGGAACAAGACTATTCTTGATTTCCTTGCTGTATGGTCCTAGATTAAATCATTATTAATAATAAGCAGGACAAGTCAACACTCCTTCCTTATTAACACACAGAGATCTAGATAACAGCCAAGATCAAACCAGAATTCCTTACATATTGAGAGAAGTAGAGAGAAACCAACAGGGGTTTGTTCTACAAAACAAGTTGTGTTCTTTTTTTTCCTAATTGAGATTTGGTTAAATTCTAAATTCAGTAAATTAGCATGATTGATTTGAAGTTGCTCATTATGAAAAGTCACTTTTCAACACTGATAGGTTGTATTCTTGAACCAAAAGAGCCAACAAATATTTCCTAAGGGTTTGCTATCTACATGGCTCTGTTAGGTGTTGGTGACAGCTACAAAAAACTATGCAATATGATTGACTATTATTTACATAAAACTTATAATCACCTTAGAAAGGAAAAAAATTATTTAGTGGTGAAAAAGTTATAATACTAAGTTAGTATTCTGAAAATCAATCCATGTTTACCATATTCTGATTATTTTTTAAAAACCTTTAAGAAGCAACATGTGTCTTCTTGAAAAGATGATACTGAAAACAATGTTTAATGTCTGGCAGAAAAAATAGGCCTAAATAAATATTTAAGTTACACAACTCGAGCAATTGTTAAAAATACATTTTCTAGGCAGAATAAACAATGGAAATTGTATGTATTAAAACTCAGATGATGAGAAAAGCAACTGAGAGAGCTAAATAAAAGAAAGCTCAGTGTAACACTTTGGAGGAACATAGCCTTGGTACAAAGAGAATTGTCCAGAACCAGAAGGGCTTCGATCAGAGCCTCCTTTCTCTCTGGAGCCTGCAGAGTACAAAAACCTCATGGGTGCATCTTTAATCGTTTCTTCACATAACACAGAAGCACAAGCAACTTTGAAATATCAGCTAAAGAATAGGACCTTAGATATCAAATGGAGGTACACATAAAGAGGTCCCTTCTCACTTGAGTAAGTAAAAAATGAACTACTGTGCCACCAGAAAGGCTACAGGGACAGGAGAGGCCCCAGAGTACACCATTCACTATGTGTGCAATAATTTGTATACTAGGGTAGTAACATGGTTGGATGTCTGCCTCACAGAGTATTCAACTAGAAAGCCTATTTTAAAGAAAAGGGGGGGGGGGAACTGGGCAGACCAAGAAATACTAATAGAGCATATTTTCCTATGAAAAGATTATTATAAGTGAAAAGATGTATACTTTTATTAGCAAGGTCACATTCACCTTCAGGAAACAATCACATTTGGGGAGTTGAGTATGGAACACCTTGTGTCTGGAGTAGACCAGGAAAAATGTAGGGCAGACAATTATCAAGTGTGATGCACTTACCTCCTGTCAGGAAATGTTGGAAAATGTTTTCTTATTAAATAAACAGGCAAATAAAACAAAGATGAGGGTTCAATAGAATTCAATTTAGGAAACAGAAATAGTACAGAAAACTATAAAGATCAACAGAAATATTATTGCCACTACAGAACAAATGATTTGTGAGATAAATGGTGATAGGTAGCAGAAGCAAAGAAAGTTTAAGCTTTGGACTTTAATCCACGGACGTTGGAGGGTTCATTAACCTTTCTTGCAGGGCCAGGAAGGCTAAAGAATGTGGCCAGTTAGAGAATCTGAATAAAACTCCTTTTCAGAAAGCTTTATTTGTCAATGTACAAAGCTCAAATCAAAGGAACAAAAAGCCAGAATCCAACAAACCAATTAAGAAACTGCTATGACAACCCACTGTGATGTTATTAGGGGGTACAAAATTAATAAACATAACATCAAGAACAAATGCAGAAGTTCTGTGGGCATGGAAAGAAACTCTTCTTTTGTGGGAAATATGATAATTCTGTTTTAGAAACACTGAGTTGGAGGTACAGGAGGGATCCCATGTGAAGATTTATAACAAGAAACTGAAATTTCAGGTCCGGAACTCAGGATAGCTGTGATGGCTGGAGGTATAGATTTGTGTCATCTACACAGAGGTGGTTGTACCATAAAGGGGAAGCGTCTTCAGAAGAAGACAAAGAGAGGCAGAGGGTCCAGACTGACGGCCTGCAATAGGAGGACAAAGGAAGGAAGAGTTTAAAAAGGAAAGACAAAGAACAGCTTAATAAACAGGAACGGAAGCAGGACAGACGCCAAGGGAGAAAGAAATTTCAGTTGTTGTGGAATGAAGCAGAGAGGGCGAAGAGAATGAAGTTTGAGAAAATCTATGATGCTAGTGGTGAAAGCAAGACCACCAGGAGCTAAATAATAATGGTTTCAAGGAATGGAAGAGTAAATTACTAAAGAATCTCAAGAGTAAAAACCAAAAGAAACTTAGGAGATCAACATCTAAAATCCAAATGCACTATACAGGTCACTGCCAAATTGACCCATTTAAGTGCAGTTTTGCCTTCCATTTTCAGAGATCCAAAGCAAACAGTTGCTTTTCACCACTGATAAGATTCAGTCTGTATCTTGGCAACTGGTGGCACCTTGCCTGTTTCTTCTCTTCTACACTCATAAGTCTACTCCAGTCAAACTGGGCATTGTGGCCAGCTTAATGCCATGTTCGTGGTCTCAGCAGCTTTGCCATTCCACGTCTCCTAACCTCTTCATTCTCTTCCTTGGGCCTAATATTTAATAATTCCCCCTTTCTCCATATAATGTTCTTCTAGGAAACCATTCCTTCTTGCACTGGCTCTGGGAAAGCCACTTCTGGTATCATTCATTTGGTACTTAATATTACAAGGGAAAAAAGGCTGATAGTATTAATATCTGTGTGCTCTGCTGGTTAAATAAGGTACCTCTCCTGAATTCATTCTTTTATCCAATATTGGTTTCTATACCCAGACTTCAGAACTTTGCTGAATAAAGCTGCATAATTGATTCACTTAAACATCTCCGACCAAGGCAATGCTCTTAATATGCTGAGCAGGCCTTTGTACCTCTTCCTTAAGTCAGTCCCATCCTCCCCAACTTCTTTAAATTATCCACTTTTTTCTTTACCACTCTTCCCCCCTATTCCCCTCCTCAGCTTTTTACTTAATCAGCATGAATGGGTTCCTTCGGTGAGGATTCCTTCCACTTCCCCTTCTTCCCTCAACATTCATATTCGCAGTAATCTTTAAGAACTTTCTTTTCTCCTAATAACTTCTCCTATGCTCTAGGTCTCGTCTTTACTAGTTATCCTTTCCTGACCAACTCTCAATCCCTCTCATACCTTCACCCTCCCCACTTCCTTACAAACAAGTTTCTTGAAAGAATAATCTGTTTTCTCTCCCTGTTTCTCTCTCCACTTTCTCTCCTGCATTCAGTTCTCAGTCTGCTGTCATCGGGCTTCTGTGCCACAGCCCTCTGAATCCCCTCATCAGTGTCAGCAGCACCTTATCATCATCAGATGTGGTGGCCATGTTAATGTCTGGGCGACATGTAACAGTTGACCACATCTTGGCTCCTGTTCTAGAGGCCCCCTTTAATCCTGCAATGTGACTTTTTCTTGCATTTTCTATCTCCAGCATTGTTCTTTCATTTGTGCTCTCTCTTAGCCTCCTTTTTAGGCTGTCCCACCTGTGCCAATCTCTAAACTCAGTGGTTTTCAACCTGGATGACCAGTAGAATCACTGGAGGTGGGTCTCCGGCATTGTTTTAAAATACTAATACCTGAGACCCACACCCGGTGATTCTGTGGGACTAGAACAGAGCCCAGGCAACAATCTTTCTCAAGCCCCGACGATTCTAACCTGTAGTTAAAAACCACTGCCTTGACTCAGGTTCCCAAATTTGTCTCTTCTGAGGAATCACCTGGCAGTTGTTAAATGTGAATATATCCAGATCCTGCCTCCTTGACATTCTAGCTAAATGGGCCAAAGCTGAGAGACAAAAAAGTAATCAGAGACTCTCCCTTCCACTCACATATCTCCAAGGCAACAGTCTTTTGGAGCATCTATTATATGCTGGATAACTCTCATTTATTTTCTAGTGCAGAGCAACCTTCAAGCTAAGGGTTTCTACATACTTTTAGCTCATTTTCCACACATCAGTTACTTGTTTGTGTCTCCTTTACTTGACTGTAAGTTTCTGTAAGACCGAGACTCTGTCTTACTCATTTTTTGTATGAAATTTCTATGAACCAGTAAATTGTCCTAAACATATTAACTCATTCATAAACAAAAAAACAACTTTTGGTGAAATAATGAATGCATAAATAATTAAACTATTTTCATATATATATATGCTGTTCCTAACACAAAATACAGATGATTTTCTAGCCTTTTTTTTTATTCTTGGCACTTAACACAAATTAGGCTAGTGTTTATAATGATAAATACAAATTGTCTACAATCTGTATTTTTACCTGTAAAATCCTATATTACTATGTGATTTTTTTTTTTTTCTTTCCATTCTTCTTTTTGGCACTGGTTCCAACTTGGTCAAATGACTTATAAATGCTATGATATATTTGGGGATTTCCCTTTGTGGGAAGTGTAGAGCACATGAACTTTGGAGTCAAATAGATTTGAACTTCTGTCTCATTTCTCCTCATGTGTATAAGGCAGATAAAACATACCTGTGATTATTAAAGATAAGAAAAACTCTGGCCAGAAATTTTAATTTTTTTTCCTTTCAGAGTGTTTGTACCTATAAGAAAAATTACACAACTTATATAATTCCAGGGGGTAGTTTTTCTTTACCTAACTTTCTCATTCTCCTTACCCCATCTTATGTGAAACTCTATCTTCACTAATCTTTTTATTTTTTCCCCACAATCTCAGAAAATGTTAGATCTCTTTTCCAATTCAGGTCTGATGAATCCATCTGTGTCTTTAATCACATTGGCCCCTTCTAGAATGTGCTTTGTCTGGAAAACTCTGATTGGTCCCTTAAAATCCTTCTGATATAGGATTAATACTTTCTTCCTTTGTACTACCTCTGTCTAGATACAGGCTTTTTTTTTATCTTTGCACTTGTCATAATGGCCTGTAATTTGGGTTTACAAGTTTTTCCCAGGAGGTTTTGAGCTCCTCTAGGATGAAGATCAAATTTTATTAACAAATCATAGGGCTGGGTGCAATGCTAAAGTATAGATACTTGATATTGGTGAAGTTGAATTTGTGGAAGCAGACTTTCATTCAGTTTACCTTTACAATCAAATCTTCCAAATTTTCATACCCTCACCATTAACTTTAACATTAACTTTGGAATCGAGAACTCTAAGTTCAAATCTTTGTTGACCCTTGTTTTTGTTTTGTTTAATGGTGAAATGGTGATTATTAGACTTACATTCTTGTTTGTAAAATTTAGACCTACTTACTGTGTTGTCTATAAAATTGAATAGTGGTACTCAGTAATTGCTGATAACGCAGTGGTCAGCATAATTCTGGTGTAGTCTTGTTTGTTTTGGTTTTGGTTTTATTTTTTAGGGTGGGTTGTTTGTTTACCATTTACTATAGGATTCTACTAGTAAACTGTAGTACTGAAAATGCACCTCTCTGTTAAGTCTTCAGGCACATTGAGTAAATCTAAATTTTTCTTATTTGGCATTTCAATCACAAACTCTTAAATCTCTCTTTTCACCTTTCATACTTTTTTGACCACTTCCCAAAGTGATGAGGGGGGCTGAGTAATCCCTTCTGCAGATAACAAAATCTTGTTTCTGGACCACAAGTCATTTCTCATTACTTGAACTCTCATCCTCATGGATTTTGATGTCCTCTAATCCAGAGCAATCTTCTACTCCTCTCTTTTCTCTCAAGTCCTTCCAGTGTGCTCTCTGGAATTCCTGATAACTCATCAACTTAATCTCCAGGATTCTTAAATTCTTTAAATGTTTCCTTCACTTTGCTACTCAAACTAAATCCTGATTGCCCTTGCAGATATGGTAGTCCCTGTAGCCTCCCAAAAGGCTTTTTTTTTTTTCCCTCCTCCATTTCGTAAATCTAGAGGGTGGGGTAGATATTCTTTGTTTCTTGCCAGTACTTTCAACCCCGAACTACCTTTTTTCCTTGAAAACAAAACAAAAATTCCAGCTTCTTTGAAGTTCATGTCATATGACAATCTCCTGTCATAGCCTCCTTCCTATTCCAGTCTTATGTAGACACCAAGGTCATTCCTCCTCATTCAGTGAAAATTTAGTAAGTAGCTCACTGAATGTCCACCACTACTCTTCAGTCATCCTTGCCGATTTTAATATCCATCTAACTCACACTGTGGAGAATCCTCTCAATATCTTGGCTTTCTGAATCCTGACCTCATCATGCCTAGTGATCTTGTTCTTACCTCCCTCAGCAACCCGCTCCTAGGTCATATCCTAGGTCTTATTACAACCATCAACCACAGATCTCAAAAACCTCCATTTGAAATACCCCAATTGGTTTTCAGCTCTATTTTCAGTTAATTCCTTTCATATACCATACAGAGATTCTTCAGTTCCATGGCGGGGAGGGTGATCTTATCAACTTTTTTTTTTTTTTAATTTAAGCTCAATTCACCAACATATAGTACATCATTAGTTTTTGATATCCTGTTCGGTGATTGATCGGTTGCGTATAACACCTAGTGCTCACCTCACCATGTACTCTCCTTAATGCCCATCACCCAGTTGCTCCAACCCCCACCCATCTCCCTTTCCACAACCCTGAGTTTGTTTCCTGGAGTCAAGACTCTCTTATGGTTAGTCTCCCTCTCTGATTTCTTACCATTCAGTTTTACTTCCCTCCCCCTATCCCCCTCTGCCTATTTCTTATATTCTACATGTGAGGGAAACCATATGGTAATTGTCTTTCTCTGATTGACTTATCTCACTTAGCATAATCCCCTCCGGTTCCATCCATGCAAATGGTGGATATTCACCCTTTCTGAAAACTAAGTAATATTCCATTGTATATGTGAGCCACATCTTCTTTATCCATTCATCTGTTGAAGGACTGCAGTTTGGCTGTTTTTTGGCATTGCTGCCATGAAGGTTGGAGTACAAATGCCCCTTCTTTTCACTACAGCTGTATCTTTGTGGTAAATACCCAGTAGTACAATTGCTGGGTCATAGGGTAGCTCTGTTTCTAACTTTTCGAGGAAGGTCCAGACTGTTTTCTAGAGTGGCTGCACTAGTTTACATTCCCACAAACCATGTAAGAGGGTTTCCCTTTCTCCCCTTTCCCTCAGCTTCTCTACGTCCTCACCAAAATCTGTGGTACCCTGTCTTGTTAATTGTAGCCATTCTAACTGGTGTGAGGTGGTATATCATTGTGGTTTTGATGTGTATTTCCTGGAAGACAAGTGATGTGGAGCATTTTTTCATGTGTCTGTTGGCCATTCGTATGTCTTCTTTGGAGAAATGTCTGTTCAGGTCTTCTGCCCATTTCTTGACTGGATTATTTGGTTTTTGGGTGTCTAGTTTGAAAAGTTCTTTATAGATCTTGGATGCCAGCCCTTTATCTGTTATGTCATTTGCAAATATCTTCTCCCATTTGGTAGGTTTCCTTTTAGTTTTGTTGATGATCCTATCAACATTTGCCTATCTTTCATCTTCTTCACATCCTCTCTTCCCTCCTTACCCAGAATAAAAGATATGGGCCATGATTATAATCACTCCTCACACAATCCCTTGACAACCCTGGCTAAATCCAACTTTTGCCTATTCTGTGTTTCACTCTGAAAAGCTGGACATGATCTGACAAAACATAACCTGTCTTACTTAAAGTGTATGACTACCACCCAGAGTGCATCCATGCTGCTCCTAGCAATCCTTTATAATAGGATTACCAGTCCCAATTCAGTTTACCATCCCACTTAACAAAATGATTATTTCATCATTTATCCTTTCTTCTTGGTATCTCTAACTTCATCACTTCAGGTGATGCCCTTACTACATATTTCCCTGCTAAAGTAGCAGCAACCAGAAAAGAATATCCTCATGTTCCCACCACCCAATGTATACTTCACTGTCTCTACCAGGTACTTTGCCTTCCTTTCTGTTGCAATGGATGTACTTATATCTAACGACAACACATTATCTCATGCCTGTTAGAATGGCTATTATCAAAAAGACAAGTGATAACAGTGTTGGAGAGCATGGGAGAAAAGGGAACACTTATACACTATTGGTGAGAATGTAAATTAGCATAACCATGATAGAAAACAGTATGTAAATTACTCAAAATGTTACAAATAGAACTACCATATGATCCAGCAATTCCACTTCTGGGTTTGTATCCAAAGGAAATAAAAGTAGTTAATTCAAAGAGATATATGTACTTTTTGTTCATTGCAGCATTATTCCTAATAGCCAAGATATGGAAACCATTTAAGTGTCTGTCTACAGATGAATGGGTAAAGAAAATGTTACACACGTATAAACACACACACAAGAATATCATCAGCTGTTAAAAAAGGAAGGAAATCTTGACATTTTTGATAGCCTGGATGAACCTGGAAGACATTATGCTAAGTGAAATAAGCCAGACATAAAAGACAAATACTGCAGGATCCCACTTATACATGGAATCTAAAATAGTTGAACTCATACAGAGTAGAATGGTGGTTTCTGGGGTTTGGGGGAAATGGGAGATGTTGGTCAAAGGGTACAAAGTTTTGGTTGTGCAAGATGAATAAATTTTACAGACCTTATATACAGAATGGTAACTATAGTTAATAATTCAATATTATTAATAATACTATATATAATACATTAATAATACTATATATAATACAAACTATATTGTATGTTTGACATTTGCCAAGAGAGTAGATCTTAAGTGTTCTTACTACACACAGAACAGCAGTAACATATCTGTTATGTTAACCATATGTTAACCAATTTGATTGTGGTGATCATTTCAGTGTATACATGTGTCAAAATATCAAGTTGTACATCTGAACTATATGCAATTTCTATTTGTCAGTTATACTCCAGTAAAGCTGAAAAAAAGATAAAATCAACTCCTCCATACAACCTTGCCAAGGTGTATGCACTAGACCCCATTCCCACTCACCCTACTCAAGGGCTTTTTTTAATAAATGTCCGCCTCTCTTGAATCATCACTTATCTCTTATGTAATGAGGTAATCTATATACTAACATGCTCTAACTCCTATCTTAAAACAAACAAATCAAAACAAACTTTCCTTGATTTTACCTCCCCATTTTAGATCCCATCTTCTATTTCTCCCTTCACTTTTTCATGTCTGCTATTTTACACAAAACTGATAAAAATTTTGTCTTTATTAATGTCACCACTTCCTCCCCTCCCAGTCTCTCCTGAAAGTACTCCAAGCAGTCTTTTGACCCCAGCTCTGTGGAAGCAGCTCTTGTCAACATCATGTTTCACCGCGTTGCCAAATCCAATGGACAAACTCATTGCCTTCATAGCAGCATTTAACATGATTGAACACTGCTTCCTTCTCAACACATTTTATATGGTCAGCATCTACGATAGCTATTTCCATCCTGCTCCCATATCAATGTCCTCCTAATTTCTGGGTTTTTCCTGATACTCTCAATAGAGCAGCCAAATTGATTTGGTTAAAACATAGATTAGATTATTTCACTGTTTTGCTCAACAAAACTCCATGGCATCCTATAGTTCCTCGGGGGGAAAAAAGTCCTTTCAGTGATTTCTGAGGCACTACCCTGACTTGATTATTGCCAACTAACTCAGTCACCACTCCCCTCTTCGGTCACTCTGGTCCAGCCACACAGACTCCTTTCTGTCTTTGAATATGCCAGGCACACTCTTGCCTCAGGACCTTTGTACTTGCTGGTCTCTCTACCTGAAAAGATACTCTCTAAACATCAGAGTGACTGACTCCATATTTCATTTAGGTATCTTCCCAAATGTCACATTCTTAGAAACGGACTTAATGGCTGCATGCTCTTCCCCTCCTTGGCAATCACTATTAATCCACTAACTTGCTGTGTTTTTCTTTATAGAGCTAAGTGCAACTGGGGAGGCACATATTATTTATTTGTTTGTTTACTTATTTGTTTGTTTCTCTTCCCCCCATAAAATTAAAGCCACATGAGAACAGGAACAATATCTGTTTTTTTTTTTCTTTTCACTGCTGTATCACCAGCAGCTAGCAGTATTTATTGTGCAATAAATATTTGTTGAATGACTAAATAAAACTGTTCTTTTGATGTCTAAATTCCTGTGATCAGCATCTGCATATGCTTTCCTAAGATCATTAAACATCTTTATCCATAACTTAAACCAAATCCCTAGCACAGTAAATTGAGAATTTAGGCAAATAGGTTGGCCATAACCCTCTATTGAGTGTGTTTCCTCTGTCCTAGCACTAAATTTATTGGCTCACTCTTAAAACTCTCTCCATTTCCCACAAAATGCACTGTGGTTGAAGTCCAAAATCAATAAAAATAAGAATGCTTAGAGCAGGAAAGAAGAAAAAAACAGATGATAAAAGAAGAAAAAAATTAAAGGAACTCATACACATCTTAGAACTGTATTTGGGAAACACAATCATGCAGAAAAATTTTAGAAAAAGAACACTTCCACAATGCTGTGTCCTCTCTCTTCCTCCCCTTTCTCTGTAATAGAGTCTAATATAATTCTTGCTTAGGCTGGACTGTCCCCTGTCCTGCAGAACAAAGGACAAGCCTTTGGCCTCAGCTTCTAGTTATCTGAGCCTAGATAAAGGCAAACAGGATAGGCCCAAGGCAAAACTGTCAAGTGAAAACACTTGGACTGTGTCTGGAAATTCCCTTTTCTCTGCTATCTCCCAACTTGGAGATACCCCCTTTGACCTCAAGTGCCCAGTAAACTCTTACTTCTAAAATCTTTCCTCTGTCAAAAAATAAAAACAATGTCTTACAATATTTACATTTGTAGCTAGGTTGTCATTTCTCTTTTACTCCATTTAAGTAATAAAGGTAATGCGAATTTTGAATTTTCCTAATAACTGATCTGCTCTTCCACTGGATGGCAAGGAAAAATAATAGACTTAATCCAGTCCAGGAAGCTCAAGTGAACCCAGTATCTTCAATAAGTATTTGCACATAAATACTTAGCATCTCTAGGTAAAATGCCCAGTATCATAATTTCCTCTCTTTTGGTGTGTAGTTGTATATGACCCCATGCCAGAAGAGGGGAGGAGATGCCTGATCTCTTCTGCATTTTCTTCTGCATTTTCACAAGTTCTGACCTCAGAGTAATTCATTTGTTCTGTTTCTTGGATTGGTGATTGTTCAATTTCAAAGACCTGTCTGCTCCTCTTGGTAGGAGTGACAGGTGGTAGCCACTGCTCAGCTCTCTGTCTCAACTTTCCAAACTGCTGGAAGGTTCACTCTAAGATTTGCCCTCTGCAGATTCATCAGCCCTCCTGGAAGCTCTGTGGTTTCTCAGTTGAGAATGTAGGAACTTCTGAACGTAGGAAATGAAGAAGTAGAAATGCTGCCTCAGGTTCCATTTCAGCTCCCTAGCTCCTGGGCCATGCTGGGTATGAGGATTCTCCTAGATATTGGCAAGTTCCCCTCATACTCAGGGAGGCATGACACTGACACAATGACGTAAATCTCCCCCACCCATCTTGATGTTTCTATGACACACTAGGTTGAAAATGTGAGCCCCGAAGTGGGGGGAAATCAAGGACTCTATCTGGCATCTGCTTCCTTACTCTGTGCTCTCTTCTCACACCCACATTCCAAGGGCTGCTGTCATTCTCATCCAATCAGACACAATAAACCCTTTCAATAATAAGTAATTTATGCCACTGCCTTTCCTCTTCTGAAGTGAAAATCATAGATAATATAACTCTCCTACATAACTTCAAAAAAACCAATATTATATCCTAACTATAATAAAAAGAGAAATAAAGCAAAAGTAATTTATTCTTTATGTAGTTCAAAATGTAAACATGTACTTAGTCATAATTACAAGGAAGGACCTACTGAATTAGTCTGTTGGTCAGTCTCTATATGCAGAATCACCTGCCTGTGATTATTATAAATTCTGTGGTGGAGACTCAAGCTCCATGAGAACTTTGTTGATAATATTCTGAAACGTTGACCAAGTCATAGTAAAGTTGCAAGTGAAAAAAAACTGTGATTTTCCTACAACTTATTCTGTAGGTTATAACACTTTCAGAAAGTTCAGTATGTATTAAAATAGGGCAAAAATTATTTTCTGTCTTTAATGTCAGTTAAGTTAATGTCTTTAATGGAGTTAAGTTCCAGACTCCAGATGACTTTAAGCAACTTTTCTGCCCACACGAATGTCTGTCTGTGGCTTAGGATACTGCTTTATTTCGAAGAATTGAGCCACTAACTCTAGCTGTCTAGAATCCCTGGACTCTACTCATTATATGTAAAATGCTGCCTCCGAGCATTGTGTGACAACAATAACAAAAGAGCCCCACAATTTTCCAAAATGTCCCCTCAGGGGTGATGTTCTACCTCATAAGAATTACTTCTCTGCATCATTTCCTCCTTCCTCACTTGAGCAAACCTCATGGGGCTGTGATCATTGTGGAGGAGATACCTGCTTCTGTCTCACCATAAAAGGAACCAGTGATTTTCAGGTTGGCTTTTGATGTGAAAGCCCTCTAGGCAGAGATTTTTGAGGATGAAAATCATTGATTTGATAATGCCAAAAGATCATCCTTATTATACATTGAACCTCATTCTAATTGCTAAACTACCCAGATATTAGCACCTTGAACCTTCTTACTAGAATTTATTAATTTGATGTTTTCCAAATTGCAAAAGCAACACGTGACTCTGATAACAAGCTAAACAATATAAAGATAGTTTCTCTGTTCTCTTATTTAATTTCTTCTCCTATATATCAACACATGTACCCACTTACATACGTGTACTACTCCCATACACACATACACCACACATACACAGGGCTTGATTTTTCTTTTTTTTTTTTTTTAAATCAAAATAGCATCATCTTCTACATGTTACCCCATGTTCTTTTTTTCACTTATGACCACCCCAAAAGCTACAGAAGTTAACTTTTTCTAATAGATAATACATCTACACAAAATAGTATATACTCACATGCACTTACATATAAAATGATCTATGAATAGGTTTTATCCTGCCACTTTCCAAGCCAGTCTTTTTCTTAGTCCTTCATCCACTTTCCCCCCTTTCATCTCTACCTGTGTACTGCTCCATCCGCCTTTAAGCTGCATCTTCCCTTCCTTTTCTTTTTCTCCTTCTAAAGTGACCATTATGTAACAGAGGGACTCACTAGTAGCAGTTCTACAATGATTATGCTTTTTAGCCTACCAAATCTTTTTCCTTGTGAATTTAATCAGCATTTTTTGCTCTGTGCTTTATGATATTTCTCACCCTTGATCTTGAAGGTCACAAATTTAGATTTCAATGCTCTTCAGATACTGCACTGAGATATATATATATATATATTTTTTTTAAGTTGCCAATCTTTTTTAAAGTAGAAAGCCTTCATTATACTGTATTAATGTCCCTAAATGCTATTGTGTGCTTTACAATTTTTCAAGTTGCTATTTGTCCTTTCTATCATTTTTTCCCATGAGTTCACATCAAGACACCTATTCTAAATTTCTCTCATTCTTCTCACCCCTGGAGTCTGGGTCCCTATAGGCATTTTCTTATGTCCATGTGTCTGCTCACAGGGGCTCAAGCAAGCTTTGGAGAACTTTCAGATGCTTTAATCCTATATATTGTCTAAAGCACAATTGTTGCTGCCCTCGTGGGCCCACAGTGTAGCCAAAAAAGGTTGCTGATCATGTACTGAGATATTAAGAAGAAGATGCACAGCTTCCCAGTATCTCCATGCTCTCCTGGCCCCAGGGAGAATGTGAACTCAGTCACTTGTTTAGCTGGTCCCCAATTCCATGACTTCTCAGGAGACCATACTCACTCAAACAAGTTGACATCGATTTCATCTTAAGGGTTCTCAGAACCCGGCAGCCCAGTTCCTCCTCAGAATCCAATATATTCTTTCAGGCCAATCTCCAGGCCCCCATCCAGCCTCTAGTAGTGCAAGTACATCATTCGTTCTCCTTTTCAGAACACTGATGGACTGCAGCCTCACTTGCACTGTGAAGACCACCTCTGCAGACCTAGAGGCCTCACCATTAGTTTGGCTCAGAAGAGGAGAATGGGAATGGTGAGATATGCCTGTTTCAAGAAAAGCATGCCATTTTCCAAGAATTTCCCAAGGTTGTCACTTCTGATCAGAAGAATTAGAAAGGCTTTGAGAGGAAGAAACAGGTCATATTTATCTTCTCAATCCTCTTTGAACTAGTTTCTTCATTTTTGGAGTAGAGATAATACTACCTATTATGTAAATTATAGAGAATGGCATTTGTGATAAGGTTAAATGAATTAGTATATGTTATGTCCCTGGCATGGTGTTTGGCCCATGGTTGTCAGTCAGTAATAATTTATGTCCTTTCTACTTTGAGTGCCTAATACAATGCCTGGTACACAGTGAGCACACCAAAATAGTCATGGGCTGATGGATTGTTACTATTAAACCCAAAGTAAAATTTGAACAAAGGTGATCTTTAAAATAGTATGATAGTAAAAAAAAATTATTCTTTTATCTACATTCATGAATTCAGTGTTTTTCATTATTCATAATGCCATAATAATAGCATATTAGATGTTACATAAATGACATCAGATGCTGGTATTTTTCTAATTCATTCTGGAGTCAAAACTTCAAAATATAGTGTCGTAATCATGTTGGAACCATCTTAATATTACCACAGATACAAAAGCACAGAATCGTAGCTGTGAAATGGATGAAACCACCATGTAAAATTCCACATGTGCTTCAGTATTCCATGAAATTTCTTCAAAATAAAGAAAGCAACCCAACAGAATATTTTGGAAACAGGAATATGTAATACATTTCAAGATTTTCATTGTACGTTAGCATGCCCATCTTATAGAGTGTCCAATTAATCAGGGGAATAGTTACTCTTCATGGCAACAAGTTGCCTACTTATTCACTGTGGGAAGACAACATAATAATACAAAATGTGGCTTAAGTTTTATTTTCCCTGGAACGAGAAGAGAAAAAATTGCTCTAGAGGTTATTTGGGTCTATGTACTGTTAACTTATTATGTCCTGACATTGTTTTATCTCAATTTTATCTTTATTAATTGGGGTTCTACAAAATTAGCCATGTCACTATTCAAAGTATAAAGAGGGTGGTACCAGTGCATTGGAGTGAACAGCTACCTCATGCAGAAGCAGGAGGGAAAACAGAAGGAAGGGAGAAGCATAAAAACAACAACTACCCAGTATGATTGACCAATGCTCCTCTGAAGAGGGATAGACAAGGATCAGTTTAGATCACTCCCAGTAGGATGATTCCCATTTTCTGTTCCAACACAACTGCCTCTTTAATTAGCCCACTCTTCCAAATAAGTTCTTTCATTCAGCAGTTATATTAATGTGCACCTGTTATGTGCCATGTACTATTTTATGCTGTAGGGATTGGATTAACAAATGCATCGTTCTTTTGAGTCTTCAAGTGTTTTTAAAAAGAGGCAGAAAGCAACAACAAAAAAATATGGCACAGAGACACCTGGGTGGCTCAGTCAGTTAAGCCTCTTAATTTAGCCTCAGGTCTTGATCTCAGGATTGTGAGATCGAGCCCTGCTTCACGCTCTACACTGGCTGTGGAACTTGCTTAAGATTCTCTCTCTTCCTCTCCTTCTGCCCCTCCTGGCTCACACACACCCTCTCTCTCCAAATAAATAAATAAATAAATAAATAAATAAATAAATAAAATGTATATATCACTATAAGAATATTTCTATGAATGAATAGAAAAATTCAGTGGAAACATAACAGAAGGACTGTTTAAGGGCCAGGGCATATTATGGACCCAATAAATATTGAACAAAAGCATAAATGAGTGAGTAAATGAACCGAAGACCTTCAATGTCAGGGAAGATTTCACAGAAACCAATAACATTTGAACTGAAAAGCAAGAATTTTATGGGGATGTGGAAGAAGAAGAGGGACCTAAGAGGGGAAAGCAGGTTCAAATTCAGAGGATAGAGAGCATGGCAAGTTCAGGGAACCACACATCATTTAGATGGCTGGAAATTAAAGACCCAAACTACCAGAAGAGCCTGGGACCAAGGAATTTAGGCTGGATAGTTGACAAATGACATCATCAAGATCCTTGAGAGTTTTATGAGGGATTATAGATTTTGTTCTGTAGGTGAGAGGTTATTGAAGAATGTTGAACTGTGGAGTAAAATCCTAAACTTACCTTTGATGAAGAGTACTTCCTGTTGCTCTATGGAGGAAAACTTTGAAAAGGAAGAGAAAAGAAGCAAAATCATAAAGGCCCACATCATAGTTTCAGGGGAAGAGCATCAGAGTCTACACCTGGGTTGTGAAAATCAGGATGAAAGATCTTCAGAATATTCATGAGGAAGAATTAACAGGTCTGATGGGGTATGGAGAGTGATAAATAGGGAGAGAGAAAGACCTAGACTCACCTTAAATGCCAATATTTAAGCAGTACATGAATCAAGACTAACAGAATATGCATCTTAAAGAGAAGGGGTTGCAGAGCTAAGAATGGATTGGAGTGGAGCCAAAAAGGTCTGAGAGACTAGAAGATTGCTAACGGGGTGTTTTCTGTAAATACAGAGTCTTCCCTTGACATGCACTGCAGCTCTGTGAGTGAGTGCAAGCTTCCTAGAGGTAGGAGACCAAGTCTTCCAAGCTAGACTGGAATCCGAGCTGCATTGCACCATCACAGAGCCTAAAACTCTCTCTCTTTTTCCCCCTTCCCTAAGGTCTCCATAGCTATACAGAGAAGTGAGTTTCTTTTGAGGCCCTCTTAGCCCAGGCTTACCTACCATTTTTCCTTAAAGTCTGTGGAATACATTCGATGTACTGTCCCCATTGGCTTTAGTGACTTGGTTCATGAAAACTACTTGCATTGGAAAATTTATGACTGAGAGGCTAAAGACCTTTAGGAAGAATTAAAGGCAGGCCACAAGATCATAAGGGAAGTTATGAAAACTGTTAGTGTTTTTTTTTTAAACTATAATTAAAATAAAACAGTATGAAAGGGCATTTAAGTTCCATATACTATCTAACAATTATTGAGGACTTCCTCTGAGCCTAGCACTGCACATTATCATCTCATTTAATCTTCACAACAGCCCTATAGGTGAGATGCTATTATTATTCTTGGTTATTAAACATAATAATAATAATAATAAGCAGCACTGCATAGTTAATTTGCATTTGCATTTCATTCTTCATGATAAACATTTAAGAATTTACTTTTTCTTCCCTGCAATTTCAACCAGACAATCACTGGTTAACTTTTCTTATTGTAATATGAAAGCTAAAATTTATTCTATATTTAATCCTTCAACTAAATGTTAAATATTTTTCTGATTTTATGATTTATAGTTACTTAGTCTCACCTCCTCCATTTCACCACAGTCCCAGACAGAGTAACTTTGAAGCTTGTGATGGAAGAAGTTTAGCTGAGTTCTAATTTTTTTTTTTAACTCTCTCTTAATGCATCGGGGGGCATAAAATGTTGATTTTATCCAAGATAAAGTCACTCCATGGCAAACATCATCAGTTCCCTTGACACACCATGAGAAACTGAAGTTGGAAGATCTCTAATGAAGGGTTTGTCATTTCTTATGTCCCCTGAGTTTATCCTAAACAGTTCTATTCCTGTTCTATAGCTCACTTTGTATCCATTTTCTATGATGGTACTTAGTTCTCTTTCTAATTCTTGCCAAGAGAAATTACTGGAAATCAAGGCTTATGTTAGGACTTAAATATGCCAAATATGGTGAAGTTAAACTGAAGTAAACTAGCATAAAATAGAATTTCATGCCAATAAAGTGAGATGTTGGTGAGCAATTACTATATTTCTCTGTTACTTGAAAAAAGAAGTCCAGATATTTATATTCCTTTTGTTTTGCTTGGGTAACCTCTATGTCCCTTTCTTCTAGTAATAGGACTAACACCTCTCTACTTCCCCACCATGAGGTTTGAGTGGAAATGACTCAAGTCCTCAGCTTCAGGAATGGGTGGATCATAAAAATGAAATTTTGGCCAAGTTGTACCTTAGGGGCAATAGTGGAGTATAGTTGACCTATAAAATTAATTTGCCAGGGATGCCTGGGTGGCTCAGTCAGTTAAGCGACTGCCTTCAGCTCAGGTCATGATCCCAGCGTCCTGGGATCGGGTCCCATATCAGGCTCCTTGCTGTGCGGGGAGCCTGCTTCTCCCTCTGCCTCTGCCTGCCTCTCTGCCTGCCTGTACTCTCTCTATCTCTCTGGCAAATAAATCAATAAAATCCTTAAAAATACATATTTTTAAAAAATTAACTTGCCAAATTCAAGTGGTTATTCAGAGCACTCCATGGCCTTTGCCTTGGTAATTACTCAGGGATAGGTACCCAGCATAAAAGGACCCAATGGTAGCCATTCCAGAAATTTTAACTGAAGTGACAAGGACTGAGGTACTTTTATTCTTATGATGTTTCTAAACTGGATACAGAATATTTGCCGTCTTTGCCACCATTTAAATATTGCCTGTCTGAGAGTTTAGAAAACACAGAAGAAGCACATTTGGGAGCTGAAATGAGGCAGGTTCCTGACAACAGTGTTGATCATCTGGATCAAGGCTTACCCAGAGGCAAATACCCCCAAAATTTATACTTACAAGAATTAATAAATTCATTTTGTGTTTAAGCTCTTTTGAATTCCTGTCACTTACAACCAGGAGTCCTAAAATCCCAAATAAGGCAATAATTCTATAAGCTACATTTCAGGCTACCTATTCCCAACCCTAAATTCCTATACCTCTGGGTTGGTAGGGAATCAGGAGAAGTGCATCTTATTCTAGCCGTGGTTTATAACTGGTATTATTGCATCCTTCCAAAATAAGTGAAATAAATTAGGTAAATTGTTTGTGAACATCTCTGAACATGAAAAATTAGTGCTTTATTCGCATTAGAAAACACTTTGGAATCTATGTAGTCAGCATAATGCATTATGGTTGCTAAACCACTCAAGTCTGGCAATTTCATTTTAATAGATCAATTCTGCCCCACTATTGTTTCTAGGCTACAATTTGGCCAAATTTCACTTTAAAGGGCATTTTATGGCAATGACCCAAGCTCTTTCACAGCAAAAGCTGAATGCTAATGGAATTGTTGTGATTTAAAACTGTGAAACACAATCTATTTTTCAATGGAGGAAACAAAAACCATAACCACAAATATTTCCAGTTTCTTAACTCAACCTTGAAGGATATTTTTGCATTCTTATTCATTATTTAATGATGAGGAATACTGTAAAAGAGTATCAGATAGTGTCAGAGCATCAGGTTAGGAGACCTGAGTTTAAGTTTTGGCAATGCTATCTACTAGCTGGGTGATGTAGAGCAATTTACTTAACACCTTTTAGCACCAGTGTTAAATTGTACCATGGATATTAAATGAGAAGATACTTATAAAATGTTTTGATGAGAGCCAGGCGCATAGAAAGCATTCAATAAATGGCTGTTGTTGCTGTTATTATTATTGGTACTAATGTTAGGAAAGGTAGTATTACTACTAGTAAAGTACTAATCTCTCACTTTGGTTTCAGTGATGGAGTTTTTGCATGCATTACTTTCTTTCCTCTGTCCATCCACTCATCCGTTCTTCTCTCCCTCCCTCTCTTCCTTCCATTTTTCCCTCCCTTCCTTCCTCTAACCTTTTCCCCTTCCTTTCTTCTTTATTTTTCCTCCTTTATTCCTATCAGTTGACATAACAGAAGTGAAACTGCTGTAGAGGAAATCTTAGGTCTAATAGAAAAAGGTGACACCTGTTTCACAGAGAATAAAGACAAGACAAATTTTAAATACCAAAAGATTCCTCAGAAATAGAATTATATAAAATTACTCACACATCTAAGAATCAAAGTAAATTTTCCAACTCACAATCATTGACTCGTAGGCTACAAATCTTCAGAATTTCATAAGAAAATGAATATTAGTTTTTAAAATGCACCTTGAATTTTGGAAATAAAAGTAGTGAAGTTACCTCATAGTGTGGAAAAGAAAAGACGATAGTATTTCCTGATCAGAAAACAAAGACTTTTGTTAGATAATGAAGAATTTCACCCTCTAAGATTATCTCTAACTTTCATTGCATACTTAATGGATATTATAACTTTAAAAATTATTTTATGGCATCATCCTACAAAAATAATATTAGAAAAGCCTCAGGATTCTCATAAAACCAACACAAGTTTGCAACAGAAGGGAGGTGAGAATTATTCCGGTTGCATAAAGAACAGACACCAAAGGGCCAAATTACAGGAAGGGAGACAGTTTAGGAATTTCATGGGGTCACTCATGCAAGACATGACGATGGCTTGGACCAGGATCCTAGCAGAGAAGAGTATGAAAAGTGGTTGGATTTAAGATATAGTTTGGAGGTGGGTGCTTGGGTGGCTCAGTTGGTTAAGCACCTGCCTTCAGCTCAGGTCATGATCCTGGACTCTACTTCTCCCTCTGACCCTCTCCTCTCTCATGTTCTCTCTCTCTCTCAAATAAATAAAATCTTAAAAAAAAAAAAAAAGATATTGTTTGGGGGTGAGGTGATTTACTGAAGGGTTAGATATGGGGTATGAGGTAGAGAGAGAAGTAGAGGATAACACTTAGGGGCTGAATGATGAGAACTGTGATGGTGATGTCACCTATTGAAATTGGAAAACTTTATGTTGCAAGTTAAGTAGATATTTGCTAAGCAGTCTGGAGAAAAATGGTATTCCAAACAAAAACAACATCATATGCCAAGGCATAAAGGTTTTAAAAAGCCTGGCAGATCCATGGAAAGAAAACAGGTTGGTTATATTGTTAGAGAAATGGAAGACATGGATAGTACCCAATAGGATAGGTCAGGTTGTCATGCAGCTAAAGATGTTGCCAAGAATTAGTTTCCTGAGATTGAATTTGATCCTCTAGGTTGGTGAGGGATTATGAGTCATGAAAGGGTTTAAAGCAACTATCCTTCTATAAAATAAATCAAAGAAATTAAAAATAAAGAAGCTGTGTCAAAATAATTTGTTATGCATATTGAATTAATTTATACATAGATCTCAAAGCTAAAAAATGGGTAAAATCAAGTTTACAAAACAGAATATGAAAATGATACAAATATGATAAATGAAAAAAAAATATGACCAGCAAGAGTTAAATCGAAGGATTTTGAAGGGCAAAAGTGAATTATAATATGTAACACTTGCTCAGTAGTTTTTCTTAAGCATTTCTAGGGACTCAATCCTCACAAAACACGTTGAGGTATCTGTTATTATCCTTGCATTATAATTCAGTAGGGGAAACCAAAACATGGAGAGCTGAAGAAATCTGCCCAAATTTATACACAACTTTGAGTGGCAGAGTAGAATTTTAATGTGGCATTTGATTTCAGATTTCACAACTTTTAACTATTATTCAAAGGGATAGTCTCTGAGAAGGATTAAGATATTTTAAAACAAGGATTCAATTTATACTGAGTGAAACTGAAACATGATCTTAAAAGACCTTCTTAATGCTTTCTTTATGAAGTCATGTTTATTTGAAGTTCAATAACTACTACAGTTTTGGGGGTGCCTGAGTGGCTCAGTGGGTTAAGCCTCTGCCTTAGGCTGAGGTCATGATCTCAGGGTCCTGGGATGGAGCCCCACATTGACCTCTCTGCTCAGTGGGGAGCTTGCTTCTCCCACTCTGTCTGCCTCTCTGCCTACTTGTGATCTCTTTCTCTGTCAAATAAATAAATAAAATCTTTAAAATAAAATAAAATAAAAAATAAAAAGCACTACAGTTTTAATCTGGTTTCCTTTTTTTAATATTGAATTCCTTTTAGTTACAATTAAATCAAATACATTTCGCTTAAATATTCCATTATTATAAAGTTACTTTGACAAATCTCCTTTCTCTCACTATATCTCATTTCTCTATATATATGTGAGATATACCTGGAATTTGGTACATTTGTGTTTGGGTATGTATAGTGATTTGTTGCTCTTTTTCTTCATATTTGTCTGTATTGATTGATTTCAAATTATGGAATTTGTATCATTTCAATAAACTATAAATTCATTATTATAATAAAAGAAAAAATGGTTGAGTGGGGATGGGAATGAGAAGATCGTATCTTTCATGATATTCATTTATTCTTTTCTTAAAATTGTTAAAAAAAAAAAGACTTGTCATCTCCATCCCAGAACAAATCTTTTTTCTAGGTTGTACATATTAATCCCGTATGTAAAAATAATAACTGTCCAGTTTTATCTTCACTACTTGTGAAAATTTAAGTACTTCATCATTCACTAGTGGGACACACATAGATATTGAGACAATAATGGAAAAACACTATATACAAATAGTGAACTAAGGAATGAATTTGCTATAGTCTTGTGGTTACTGAATTATTTAAAGAAGTATAGTTAAGTCCCTTGAGTAAAAATTTGGTCACTTGTGTAATCAAGAGAAAAGAATAATGGTCTGTAATGAGAGATAATGGTGCAGCAGAAATAATACTGAGAATTAGGGATCTGAAGTCTAGTCTTAATTCTGTAACTGGACTTACAATGATGTGGCCAAACTATTTTTTCTGGGATTTTGTGTTCCTACAAATTAAATGGTGAAACCAAATATTCTCAATTTTTAATCTAAAACTTTGGATTAAACCTTGGGAATTGAGTATGGGCATTTACTTCTGCTTTTTCCCCAAAATGAACAATATGATATAGACCTCTACACTCACATGATACAGGAGAAGAAAGTGTAGAAAACAACAGAAGTCAAAATTTTGGAAAGTGTATGGATGAACGGCAATTGACATAACAAAATACAAGGAGTGGTCAGGCAAGGTGAACAAGAAGTAAGATGATACCCCTTGCAGAATGTTGGAAAGGTTTAGGAACTTCCCACTTCAGGTACTTCTCAAACTACAGGGTATACTGAAAAATAGGATTGGTTGAAACTTGTAAATAGTTACATCTCTGGATCCTCTCCCTTTGTTTATATTCTCGGGCTACTAATCCATTTTTAGTCCAGCAGTAGACTTGAGAATTTCTTTCTGGAAATGTTGCCCAAGACAGTATCTGTGTTCAATGAATCAGACACTGAAGGTGGAAGTAAGGTGACAAAAATATTAAATAAGAGTTCTACATACTGAATGATCAAGTTCTCAACACCCCTTCTACTCTAAATGTAGGGCTTTCAGCTTTTTAGGAGCTTACTATTTTTTTTAAAGATTTTATTTATTTTAGAGAGAGAGAGAGAACAAGCAGGGGGAGAAGAAGCAGACTCCCCAGTGAGCAAAGTTCCTAATGTGGGGCTCAATCCCAGGACCCCAGGATCATGACCTGAGCCAAATGCAGATGCTTAACTGACTGAGCCACCCAGGCACCCCAGAGCTTACTTTAAATAAACCTTATGAAATTACCAATTCTCCACCATTTCTAACCTACAAAAAGAGCAATTTCATATAAATCAACTTGACACACACACACACACACACACAAATCAAAGGATCATTAAGCATTTGAGAAAAGTCTCAAAAAAGTCCAAAACAAAAAGAAGAAACAGACAAAAGAAAATCAAAACAAAACATATAGAAATAATTATTAGCTATTACATCCAGGAAATAAGAATAAGACATATAATTTTTAAAAGACAAAACCAGAGATCATGAAGGAAATATTGAAAATTAAAAAAAAATGTAATAGCAGAAATTCAAATTTTTATGAAAATAAAGTTGGGGCAAAGTGAGACAATTGTATAGAAAGTCTAGGAGATATAATTTTCAAAACTTGGAGTTTTGATGAGAGAGAATAAATTAAAACTGTACAATATTTCCCAGAACTAAATAATGTCATTCCCAGATTGAAATGACTTTCAAAATTCCATACAATGATTTAGAAAAGATTTGTACTAAGAGATTCTTGTGTAATGTCAGAAAATTGTGGATGAAGAGAAAATCATAAAAACTTTTGGAGACAGAAAAGAAAAAAAATCAGACTATATGAACATAAAACTTATTAACAGCAACATTGAAAATTGGAAGGTAATAACACAAATTCTTCAATGTTTTGAGAAAAAAAAAAAACTTCCAATCTATAACTCTCTACTCATAGCAACTATTAATCAAGGATGAGTGTAGAATAAAAGCATTTTTTAGACATGGACTCAAGACATTTATCTCTTATGAATAATTCTTAGGAAGTTTTTGGATGGTATTTTCCACCAAAATGAGGGTGACAACCAAGAAAAAGGTGAAGGAATGTATGAGGGTGTTAAGGGAAGCCTTGGGGTGCTACCATCACTGAAGGCCTGGAGATGAAAAGTCCAGACTGTAACTGGATAAAACAAGGGTCCAAAAGGCATAAATTAAAGAATAAAATGATATTTGATTTTTTTATTTGGAGAATATTTAATTTGGATAATTTTAGCTTTGTTAGAAAGCTAAGAGATAAATTAATGGTTGGTATATAAAAAGTAAACAAACAGGGGTGCCTAGGTGGCTCAGTCATTAAGCGTCTACCTTCAGCTCAGGTCATGATCCTGGGGTCCTGGGATCCAGCCCCGCATCAGGCTCCCTGCTCAGTGGGAAGTCTGCTTCTTCCTCTCCCACTCCTCCTACTTGTGTCCCCTCTCTTGCTGTGTGTGTCTCTCTCAAGTAAATAAAATCTTAAAAAAGAAAAAAAAAAAGTAAACAAACACAAAGGCAAATATAAACTTCAAAAAAATATAAAAAGTTCTGTAAGAAAATGCAATTAGCACTATATTGTTCATCTCTAAATTATATTTACATAATAATAATTTTGATAATGTGAGCTCTGAGTATTTATGTAACTCCAAATGGTGAAATATCTCAAAGAACAGGAAAAAGTGAAGAAGTTGTAAATATGTGTTGGAGGGAGTCATGGGATAGGGGTGCACAGAGCTAAATTCTTGTCTTTTGTAACAGGAAGTTCATAGATAGTGTCTAAAATTTAAAAATCAAGACTAGTAATAAAGCATGTTGCTTGGAAATATAGAATTAAATACCAGAATATATAGCTAAAAATGTTGCTGATAGTTGCCTTAGAGTACGGAAAAATAGAATAGGAATGGATGTGTCAGGGTTCTGCTCTTTTTATTATTAACTCAGTAGTTTATAATATGACTTTTGAAACATACACACACTTACAAGATCTCTTCCAGCATGTGTATTTTACTTAAATATTCATATATCCATATAAGCAATAGCACATCTAAAAATGTGCCAGAAGAATGTGATCTTTGGAGGTAAAAAAAAAAACACAAAAAACAAAAACCTGAAACATTCTTATGATATATCTTTAAAGCAAGAAAAGAAACATATTTTTGAAAATAGAATGATCAAATAGAAGTTAGGTCAGCAAGCATCTAGCCTTTTTTTTTTTAATATTCGCCAGATAAATTCTGTGTCACTAGGAAATCCTGATACTAGTTCTAGAAATATAATAGCAGCAAACTCAACTTGTCCCTCATTTCCCCAGTAATCCACTTTGCTAAAATTTAACTGAGGTTGGAATCTGCCATCCATTCTAAAATGATGACTTAATTTATACTTATTATAGGACCGTTGCCTTATTCCTGATAATCCAAGTTGCAAGTGACAATTTGATAATAGATTATTTGGATATTTTATCCTCTGGTGCCCTTCCCCATGGTACCACCTCATATGACCTCCTTTGGTCTAAGTAGGCTTTCACTGATGAGCTCATAAGGAATGCTACTATTTAATGACACTTAGGTCCTCAAAATACTTTTCTCTGTTAGAAGAACACCATATGCACATGTGCAATTGCACACATGCACATCTTAGAAATAATATGTCAAAATGACAGTAACTCATAATGGAACGTATGTGCTCTATATCTTTTTGTTTTGTCTCTATCACCAACAGGTTACTTATGTCATTAATGCTTATAAAACTGTCTAATCCTTTAAGCCCAATTAAATTATTTGCTATAATTATTTCCTACATGAGTGATTTTTGTCCATTATTTAATACTACCAAACACAAAATTACTCTTGTTACTTTTAAATTAATTCATAGACAACTTCATCAAGTTTTCTCTTGCTCTTTTATTTAATTAGGAAACATTAAAAATGTGCATCCTGAAAGTTTTTTTTAATTTCTTTTCAGCATAACAGAATTCATTGTTTATGCACCACACCCAGTGTTCCATGAAATACGTGCCCTCCATAATACCCACAACCTGGATCCCCCAACCTCCCACCCCCCGCCCCTTCAAAACCCTCAGATTGTTTTTCAGAGTCTATAGTCTCTCATGGTTCATCTGCCCTTCCAATTTCCCTCAACTCCCTTCTCCTCCCCATCTCCCTTTGTCCTCCATGTTATTTGTTATGCTTCACAAATAAGTGAAACCATATGATAACTGACTCTCTGCTTGACTTATTTCACTCAGCATAATCTCCTCCAGTCCCGTCCATGTTGCTACAAAAGTTGGGTATTCATCCTTTCTGATGGAGGCATAATACTCCATAGCGTGTATGGACCACATCTTCCTTATCCATTCATCCGTTGAAGGGCATCTTGGTTCTTTCCACAGTTTGGCGTCTGTGGCCATTGCTGCTATAAACATTGGGGTACAAATGGCCCTTCTTTTCATTACATCTGTATCTTTGGGGTAAATACCCAGTAGTGCAATTGCAGGGTCATGGGGAAGCTCTATTTTTAATTTCTTAAGGAATCTCCACACTGTTCTCCAAAGTGGCTGCTCCAACTTGCATTCCCACCAACAGTGTAAGAGGGTTCCCCTTTCTCCACATCCTCTCTCTAAAAGCTAGGGTAACTGAGACAGAAAATAGAATTAGTGATCTGGAGGACAAACAGAGAGAAAGGATCAGGAGGAAGGCTGGAACAAACAGCTTAGAAGCCACAGAAACAGAATTAGGGAAATAAATGACGCCATGAAACGTTCCAGCATCCGAATTATTGGAATCCCTGAAGGGGAGGAGAAAGAAAGAAGTCTAGAAGATATAGTGGAAAAAATTCTCCATGAAAATTTTCCCAATCTCGCAAATGGAACCAGCGTTCATGTAATAGAGGCAGAACAGTCACCCCCCAAGTTTATAGAATCTCGAAAGTCCTCGAGACACCTGATGGTAAGAATGAGGAATCTTAATTGTAGACAGGCTCTCTTGAAGGCAGCTAGGACAAAGAAGGTCCATACATACTGAGGAAAGCCCATCGGAATAACGTCAGACCTCTCCACAGAAACCTGGCAAGCCAGAAAGGGCTGGCAAGATATATTCAGGGCACTAAATGAGAAGAACATGCAGCCAAGAATACTTTATCCAAAAAGGCTGACATTCAAAATGGATGGAGAGATAAAAAAGAGTTTCCAAGACTGGCAAGGCCTAAAAGAGTATGCGACCACCATGCCGACACTGCAGGAAATATTAAGGGGGGTTCTATAAAACAGGAAAAATCCTAAGAATCTCATTGAACAGAAATATGGAGACAATCTACAGAAAGAAAGACTTCAAAGGTAACACGATGTCAATAAAAACGTATCTATCAATAATCACTCTCAATGTGAATGGCCTAAATGCGCCCGTAAAACTACACAGGGTTGCAGATTGGATAAAATGATAGGACCCATCCATATGTTGTCTACAAGAGACCCATTTCGAACCTAAGGATACGCCCAGACTGAAAGTGAAGGGTTGGAGAATTCATGCCAATGGGCCTCAAAAGAAGGCCAGGGTAGCGATTCTCATATCAGATAAATTAGATTTTAAACTAAAGACTGTAGTCAGAGATACAGAAGGACACTACATAATTCTTAAAGGGACTATCCACCAAGATGATCTAACAATTGTAAATATCTATGCCCCCAATATGGGATCAGCCAATTACATAAGAAAACTATTAATCAAGATAAAGAGTCATATTGATATGAATACATTAATAGTAGGAGATCTTAACACGCCTCTCTCAGTAATAGACAGATCATCCAAGCAGAAAATCAATAAAGAAACAAGAGCATTGAATGACACATTGGACCAGATGGACCTCATAGATATATACAGAACATTCCACCCTAAAACAACAGAATACTCATTCTTCTCAAGTGCACATGGAACCTTCTCCAGAATAGACCACATACTGGGTCACAAATCAGGGCTCAACCGATACCAAAAGACTGAGATTATTCCCTGCATATTCTCAGATCACAGTGCTTTGAAACTGGAGCTCAATCACAAGGAAAAGTTTAGAAGGAACTCAAATACCTGTAAGCTAAAGACCACCTTGCTTAAGAATGCTTCGATCAACCAGGAGATCAAAGAAGAACTTAAACAATTCATGGAAACCAATGAGAATGAAGACACTTTGGTCCAAAACCTATGGGATACAGCAAATGCTGTCCTAAGGGGGAAATACATAGCCATCCAAGCCTCCCTCAAAAAAATTGAAAAATCCAGAATATACCAGCTGTCTCTACACTTTAAAGAACTGGAGAATCAACAACAAATTAAACCAACTCCACACACAAGAAGGGAAATAATTAAGATTAGAGCAGAGATCAATGAGATAGAAACTAGAGATACAGTAGAACATATCAATGAAACTAGAAGCTAGCTTTTTGAAAGAATCAATAAGATCGATAAACCATTGGCCACACTAATCCAAAAGAAAAGAGAGAAAGCTCAAATTAATAAAATTATGAATGAAAAGGGAGAGATCACAACTAACACCAAGGAAATAGAAACAATCATCAGAAGTTATTATCAACAGTTAATATGCCAATAAGTTAAGCAACCTAGATGAAATGGATGCATTCCTGGAAAACTATATACTCCCAAAATTGAACCAGGAAGAAATTGACACCCTGAATAGACCGATATCTAGTAACGAGATTGAAGCAGTGATCAAAAACCTCCCAAAAAACAAGAGCCCAGGACCTGACGGATTCCCTGGGGAATTCTACCAAACTTTCAAAGAAGAAATAACACCTATTCTCCTGAAGCTGTTTCAAAAAATTGAAGCAGAAGGAAAACTTCCGGACTCTTTTCATGAAGCCAGCATTACCCTGATCCCCAAACCAGGCAAAGATCACATCAAAAAGGAGAACTTCAGACCAATATCACTGATGAATATGGATGCTAAGATTCTCAACAAGATCCTAGCAAATAAGATCCAACAGCACATTAAAAAGATAATCCACCATAACCAGGTGGGATTCATCCCTGGTTTACAAGGGTGGTTCAACATTCGCAAATCAATCAATGTGATAGAACAAATCAATAAGAGAAGAAAGAAGAACCACATGGTCCTCTCAATTGATGCAGAAAAAGCATTTGACAAAATCCATCATTTGTTCCTGATTAAAATGCTTCAAAGTATAGGGATAGAGGGAACATTCCTGAACTTCATAAAATCTATCTATGAAAAAGCCACAGCGAATATCATCCTCAATGGGAAAAAGCTCACAGTCTTCCCGTTGAGATCAGGAACATGAAAGGGGTTTTTTTTTGTTGTTTTTTTTTTTGTTTTTTGTTTTTTGTTTTTGTTAAAGATTTTATTTATTTATTTGAGAGAGAGAGAGAGATCACAAGTAGGCAGAGAGGCAGGCAGAGGGGGAAGGGGAAGCAGAGAGCCCAATGCAGGGCTAAATCCCAGGACCCTGAGATCATGACCTGAGCCGAAGGCAAAGGCTTAACCCACTGAGCCACCCATGCGCCTCCTGAAAGAGTTTTTTATTCATTTTTACCTCACACTTAAATGAGACCTTTGGCAATATAATCATCACCTAGCAAATATTCAAAGTACACTGAAGGTTTGATCATTCTTTCACTAGCTCTTGGTATAGTTTAATCTGTATTAAAGATGAGACATTCTTATACTACTTGAATCATTACTATATAGGTTATCTTAGAATATTTTGTGACCTTCAACGATAGTTCTTCCTTGTAGGAATCACCCTTCTCCCAAAGGAGGTAAATTAAGAAGTTACTATTTCTTGCATCATATCAGTTTTTCTCTACATGGACCCAGTGTTATGAAAGTTTTCAGAAAAAGAGCTACCAAACTGCTATTTCCTATCTTTTGCAAATTCAGAATTCACTGAAACTTGGATTACTACAAAAAGAAATAATATCAAAATGTAGACACTAGAACAAGGTGTTCACAAGGGGATTAGATTGAGGATTGAGGGTCCAGCTGCTGGAATGTAAGAAGAACAGACAATAGATATGGATCATCAAAATATTCTGTAAGTTTAATGATTCCCCTACTAGCTCTCAATATACATTAATCTATGTTAACACAGGGAAGTTCTAACACAACCTAAACTATTGTTATAAACTTTTAACAGAATATTTTATGATTATGAAAGGCAAAGGGAAAAGAAAACTGTGTAGTCAGATAAATCAGTTATGGTAAGTAGAAATGCAAGAGCTGTGCTTTAGCAGATTATCAGGTTCTTTGCTTAGAAAAAAACCAGAACAAGAGAAGATGTAAAGCAATAAAGGAAGAGGGTTTGTCAGGAGGCTTTTGGATGAAAAATAAGATGGGGACAGATGGCTTACTTATTAAAAGTACATATGCTTAAGAGACTATGGGGCACAGTATCTGAAATAAGAATTGACCTAAAACATCTCAGATTTATATACTTATATAGCTTTAATACAATCATCAGAATATTAGCCTACTATAGTTCAGAAGCCAAACTGTCCCTTTGTGTAGTATTTTTTTTTCTTAAGTGTATTGAGAGATCTTGCATCAAAATCCCATAATTCACTTGGTTTAGAATATTCCCTTTATGATTTACTTTGTAAATTGTAAGTGTTGGTTTGTTTTGTTTAATTTTGTTTAATATATTTTACTTATATTTCCCCTAAGGATTGTACCCTATATTCTATGATATCAGTAAAAATTGCTGGTATAGTCACTTCTTAAAGAAAGTGTTGACAGTTCTAATGAACTCTCATATGTCATTATCTTATGCATTTCATTTTCGCGTATTTATCCTTGATAACTACAGAAGTAGAGACTATCAGAATTCCCATAACACATTTAATATGGCATAAGTTTCACTTTTGCATTGCCTATTAAATCATAAATTAGCAGGGTACAAAATTTAGGGAAGACACATTAGAATTTGAAAAAAGAAACCAAAATTGTTAAACTCTTTTTAATCACAGAGTAATATGTAATGATGCACTGGGACAATATGAAAGGTAACCGTCTTAAGGGACTGAGAAAAATACAACACTACGTTGCAAGCAGAGGCATAAATATAGACAGGCTGACGGGAAATAAAAGCCCACCTTCTACTTAGTAGCTCTGTCATGCTCTTAACTGAATTCTAATAAGACCACAGCTCGTTGATTGCCAGAAGAGAAGAGCTACACACAGACCCATCATATAGTGAGGAACCATCTGTTGACAGAATGAATAAAAACCACAAGTAGGACTGATTAAATCTGCATGAATTCCATACCCAAAGATGAGGGAGGAAGAAGCAGGGAATCAAGGTAAAGGCAGTTACACTCCCTCCTGTTTTCTATCTCTGGCACTCTCACATTTAATTCTAACAACTGTCTTCCAAATTAAGTTTCTTCCTATCACCAGACTTATGGAATACCCAAGTGAAGAAAAATTAGATTTGTTAATTTTTTTGCAAGAAAAGTAAATACATTTTGAGTGAGTCTTTAACCTGGAACATATCTCAAGATGTCTTCACTATCTCTTAGGGCTCAAGAAGTCATTATTTCCCCTTTGTTAAAAAAAAAGAAAAGAAAATGAAGTATTTTAAGATTTTACCACTTGCAGCTAGAACTTTGTTTATAGCCTCTTTATTATTTAATTTTAGATTGCCTATATATCCTTAATGTGAAGTACAGGGAAAGATGCTTATAAAGGCAAATAAATTAATGAAAGGATATTGGAGAAATAATTAACTGAGGATCAAACTACTTTTCAAAGATGCCAAGTACAGTCATGAGCATAGCATAGGTAAGTTCACCACAAATTCTATTCTATTGACATGAACAAGGGTAAGAAAAACCTTTTTGGTTTTGGTTTGGCTTGATCTGGTTCATTAATGCAAATTGTCCCACTATCCTGTTGGTACTTTTGTTGTTCTAGTAAAAGAACAGTGAAATCTGTGCTTCAAAAGAGGCATTTTGCTTGATGTTCTGTCCCTGTAAAGTCAGTAGCTTTTCTAAATTCTCTGGCCAACCCTAAATAAAAAATTCTGAAGGAGGTGCTCCTAACTCTTCAGAAATCCATTAGGCTACAGGACTAAGCTAATCCTGTAAGTGTTTTACTGCATAGCAGAAGTATGGTGGCTTTGGTGGATTATGGTCTTAATGTCCTAGTGGAATTTCTTTGAGCTGAGTGGGGGTGAGGGAAATGTTCTCTGTGACCTCCCTCTGAGAAATTAACTGCTCTAAAGTCTAGAGAATATGATGATTATTATTTTCCTAAACAAACTCTTTCACCTATTTCACTTATACATTACAGAAAAGCACGAGGGTACACAGAGGTAAAAGTATAAAAGTAACCTGATTTTATTCATTCATTCGTTCATTCGTTCATTCATTCATTCACTTATTCAACTATTTTTTGAACCAATACAGGTGCTTCACTGGGTAATAGAAAAGACATGGAAGGAAGGAAGGAAGGAAGGAAGGAAGGAAGGAAGGAAGGAAAGGAGGGAGGGAGGGAGGGAAAGGAGGGAAAGGAAGAAGGAGAGGAGGGAGGGAGGGAGGGAGGAAAGAGGAGCAAGGATGGGTGGGAGGGAGGGAAGGAAAGAAGGGAGAGAGGGAAAGGAAGAAGGAGGGAGGACGGCAACAGGGAAGGGAGGGAAGAAAAGGAAATGAAAGAGAAAGAAAAGAGGGAAGAAGGGTGGGAGGAAGGAAAGAGGGAAGGGAGGGAGGAATGGAGGGAAGCAAGGAAGGAAGATGTGTTCTCTGCTGTCCTAAAGTCTATAACCAGAGATTGAGGCAGACACTAAACATTGCACAAATATAGCCCAGTTCATTATTTTTGAGTTGGATTAAGGTCTAAGAGAGAAAAGCACTCAGTGAGAAGAAAGTATATAACACAGAACCTGGGGTACCTGGGTGACTCAGTCGGTTAAGCATCTGCATTTGGTTCAGGTCATGATCCCAGAGTCCTGGGATTGAGTCCCTGGTAGGGCACCCTGCTCAGCTCTGCTTCTTCCTCTGCCTCTCCCCCAACCCTGCTGATGTGTGTGCTTTCAATCTCTCTCTCTCTCTCTCATAAATAAATAAATAAATAAATAAATAAATAAAATCTTAAAAAACAAAAACACCAAGACCCTATGTGATACCATCTTTCGTTTTTATACAGTTTATAAAATGCCTTCACATGTGAAATCTCATTAAGTACAAAGGACAATGCTGTGAGGAAGGGAGAGTGGTTATTAACATCATTGCCTAGATGAAGGACCAGAGGCTCTAAGGCTAAGTGTTATTTCACAAGGTTGCATAGCTACTGGAACACAGGACCAAGAGCAGGCTCAGGTCTCTCAAAACTCCTTTCCTTCTATCACACTGCCTGTCATTTTCATGTAGCCATTTTTGAAATGAAACATTTGAGGAAGCTGTTGGTTTTGTTAGTTGTCCCATGCAAGAGTCTCCAGCAAAGAAAAAGTGCCTCTTAACATAGGTTTTTGTATTTAATCCACTTGCCCAAAGTTACCCAGCTCCCTTCAACCTAAAAAATAGTGGCAATTTGGCTATATATGAGTCTTCCTACTTCAAAACTTTTTAAAAGCTCCATAACTAACACTGTAGTAAGAAATAGACCTTCTTAGTTTTTCTACTCTTTTCTTTCCCCAAAAGAGAAAAACATGAAAATAATCATGTTGGTTAAGTATTATGATTGGAATTGAAAATTTTCTTTGTGTCAAATTTAGGCTTGGAACAGGCAGTTTTATTTTCTCCTTTTTAAAAGTTTTATATTATATATTATATTTATATATATTATATATAATTATATATATTATATATATTATATAAAAGTTTATATTATAAAAGTCATAAATATATATCTGATTTTTTGTAATAAATTAATTTTTTGTAATAAATTATTTGTACAAATAAAAAATTTGTAATAAATAATTTTTTGTAATAAATTAAAACGATGGAAAAGAATGTCAGAAAACCTAGTTGTCTCACCTGGACCACTTTTTTCACCACAGGTAAACACTGGTAACCTTCTTGAACAGGTTAACACTCTTTGGTGCAGATTACTCCAGAAATTTGTTTTATGTGTTAATTTTACTTTGAAATTTCTTCATATTATAAACAATCCCATAAAAATATCTTCTGTTCATATTTTGTGCATGTATATAAGAACTACTATACAATAGATGTCTAAGGGTAAAACTGCACATAAGTATTTTTACACATATCAAATACTAAAATTCCCCTCCCAAAAGTATGTACCATTTTATACTACTTCTTGCATGTGACTGTCATCCTTTTTTCTCCAGCTTTATTGAAGTATAAGGGACAAATAAAAGTATAAGATATTTAAAGTGTATGATGTGATGATTTGATATACATATACACTGTGAAAGGATTCCCCCATCTAGTTAATTAACACAGCCCTCCCGTCACATATATACCTCTTTTTTGTGTGTGTGAGAACATTTAAGCAAATTTCGATTATACAATACAGTCAAATATACTCTCCATGGTATAAGAAGATCCTCAGACCTTATTAATCCTATAACTAAAAGTTTATACCCTTTTACCCAGCCTCTCCCTATTTTCCCCATTCTCCAGTCCCTGGCAGCCACTTTTTATGCTCTTTTTTAATTAATTATTTTTTATTAACATATAATGTATTATTAGCCCCAGGGATACAGGTCTGTGAATCACCAGGTTTACACATTTCACAGCACTCACCATTGCACATACCCTCCCCAATGTCCATAACCCAACCACCCTCTCCCTACCCCCCTACCCCCAGCAACTCTCAGTTTGTTTTGTGAGATTAAGAGTCTTTTATGGTTTGTCTCCCTCCCAGTCCCATCTTGTTTTATTTTTTCCTTCCCTACCCTCCAAACTCCCCATCTTACCTCTCAAATTCTTCATATCAGGGAGGTCATATGATAATTGTCTTTCTCTGACTGACTTATTTCATTCATCATAATACCCTCTAGTTCCATCTGCATCGTTGCAAATGGCAAGATTTCAATTTTTTGATGGCTGCATGGTATTCCATTGTATATGTATATACCACCTCTTCTTTATCCTTTCATCTGTTGATGGACATCTAGGTTCTTTCCATAGTTTGGCTATTGTGGACATTGCTGCTATAAACATTGGGGTGCAAATGCCCCTTTGGATCACCTGGGTATTTAGGGTAAATACCCAGTAGTGCGATTGCTAGGTCGTAGGGTAGCTCTATTTTCAACTTTCTGAGGAAACTCTATTCTGTTTTCGAGAGTGACTGCACCAGCTTGCATTCCCACCAACAGTGTAGGAGGGTTCCCCTTTCTCTGCATCCTCGCCAGCATCTATCATTTCTTGACTTGTCCATTTTAGCCATTCTGACTTGTGTGAGGTGGTATCTGATTGTGGTTTTGATTTGTATTTCCCTGATGCTGAGTGATGTGGATTTATGCTCTGTTTTCAAGTTCAACTTTTTTTTAAATTTCCACATATAAGGAATACCATGCAATTTTGGTCTTGTCATATTTCATTTAGCATAATGCCTTCCAGGTTTATTCATGTTGTTGTAAGCAACAGAATTCCCTTCCTTGTTAAGGCAGAATAATATTCCATTGTGTGTGTGTGTGTGTGTGTGTGTGCATTTACATTGGATGTATGTGTGTGTGTGTGTATATCTACACATACATATGTTACATTTATGCATTCATTTTTTGATGGACATTTACGTAGCTTTCATGCCTTGGCTATTGTGAATAATGCTGTAATAAAGTGAAGATGTCATCCTTTTTAATGTTTGTCTTCTAATGGCAAAAAATTGTCATTTAATTTGCAGCCACCCGATTAGTATTGACATTAAGTGTTTCATCACATGATTCTTATTCCTGTATTTTTTCTTCTTTGTATCCTTTGCTACCTTTTCTACTTTTTGGTTGTTGTGGATGGTTTTTGTTTCTCATGAATTTGAGGGCTGCTTTATAAATTACAGATATGTATAATTTGCTTGTGTATAAGGTGTATGTTGAAAATATTTTCTCCCTGTCAATTGTATTTTAATTTCATTATATCATTTTTGCACCATAGCTATACTGTATATTTTTAGGCAGCTGTGTGGCTAATTATTGGTTTTGTGTGGTTGCTTCTAGCTCTTTAACATTCATTCCATGTATTTTAGGAAAACAGCTTGGTTTTCTCTTCCCCCTTTGATCATTTGATGGCACCATTGATCAAGATGCCCTGCCCTCATATAACCTATGTGCTGAAATGAGACCTATTTTCTTTTTTTTTTTTTTTTTAAGATTTTATTTATTTATTTGACAGAGGGAGAGATCACAAGTAGGCAGGAAGGCAGGCAGAGAGAGAGAGGAAGGGAAGCAGGCTCCCCACGGAGCAGAGAGCCCGATGCGGGGCTCGATCCCAGGACCCTGGGATCATGACCTGAGCCGAAGGCAGAGGCTTTAACCTCTGAGCCACCCAGGCGCCCTGAGACCTATTTTCTACTGGACAAAATCCATTTGCTTTGTACGAGGGAACAAGACTCTTTTTCTTCAATATGGCTATGAAACATCTGCATCATCATTAGCCTTCCACAAGCTAACGCCCATAACTAACTCTTGCATAGACCAACAAAAGACAATCAAATGTTCACACTTCCATAGAATCAGACAATTGCCAGAGTCGGCTAGATAACACCCAGTATTCTACTGAAAGGACACTCAGTACTCTTCTTCTTGCCCTTTTCAAGTCTTTCACAATAATAATCCTTGAGTCACTGCTTTCATCGTCTACACTGGCCACTAGAGTTAGGTGGATTCTGTGATAATGCATATTCATCATGAAAACAGTGAAATAAGTGATTCTTAATCTATTCTTCACAGATGCATTAATTCACACATTTTACAAATTCAGCCATGTGCAAGACAAATCAAAATTAGTTTTTATAATATCTTTTAACAAGCATAAATGGAAAGATTGTTTTATTTGTGTATAAAAATATGTACTTTAGATGAGTAAACTGATTTATTTTTTCTCTACTACTTTATTTTTAAAAAATGAAATAATTGCCATGATTACCTCACAGAGTTATTGAAAAGATTACCTAAGAGAACATATGTGACATGTTTCAATGTATAAATTACTTTACAAAAGCAAGTTATTTTCATTGCAATGAAGCCATATATACTAAAGAAGACAAGGCAGGGGGCTAGGAGCCAAGAGGCTTGAATTCTAGTATTTTTTCTTTCATAAAATAATTGTTTAAATATGAGTAAGTACTAACACTCTCTTTATCTGTAAAATAGGAGCATTAAAATCTTTGATTCTTTCCAGCCCAAAATTAATTGCATTTTTAGCACATTAGTAGACAATAGAAAGGAAAAACACAAAGGTAATTTTTTAAAGGAAATCAACAAGCATTTATAAACTGTCTAGCCCTGTGTTCTAACAATGAATAGCACCTAGATCTTGTCCTAGAAGAGTTTACCCTATTCTTAAATCTGTGCCTAGTGATAAAATAGGAAGAAGAAAGAGAAGAAGAAGAAGGAGAAGAAGAAGAAGGAGAAGAAGAAGAAGAAGAAGAAGAAGAAGAAGAAGAAGAAGAAGAAGAAGAAGAGGGGGAGGGGGAGGGGGGGGGGGGGGGGGAGGAGAATATTGTTTAACCCTATATATTTGGGAAGAAGAAGAATCAGAGTGGGTCACGGTAAGGACAAGCTAGAACCTCCTGGCATCTCTGCATCTGTTCTTTTTCACATTTAAGCAATGACCTAAGGAGTATAATGGCTGGTTCACTGCTGACAGCCAAATTTCACATAAAATGTCTATCTAGTAACCAATCTTAATCTGAGAAATATAGAAAAGATACTTTTAATTTAGCTAAGTTGACAGTGTGAAAGCACCATGATCATGTCAGTTTGGTGTCTATGTTCTCCTTTTAACCATATTTAAGTCCTAAGTAAGAAAATAGCAAAATCATGCTTCCATCTTATATGACGCAACCATCAGTTATACAACCAAAAACATGCTAAACCTTTCTCCAAAAGAGAATACAAAATCACTATGTCAAAATTTAGATGATGTCCATTCCTTTCTGAGTCACCTATTGATATCTTGTACTTTGTTTTTTTTATTGTTTTTAAATTTTATTTATTTATTTATTAACATGCAATGTATTATTTGTTTCAGGGGTACAGGTCTGTGATTCATCAGTCTTACACAATACACAGCACTTACCATAACACATACTCTCCCCAATGTCCATCATCCAGCCACCCTATGCCCCCCGTCCTCCCCCGCTCCGCAACCCTCAGTTTGTTTCCTATACTTAAGAGTCTCTTACAGTTTATCTCCCTCCCTGGTTTTGTCTTGTTTCATTTTTTGCTCTTTTCCCCTATGATCCTCTGCCTTATTTCTTAAATTCCACATATTTGTGAGATCATATGATAATAGTCTTTCTCTGACTTATTTCACTTAGCATAATACCCTCTAGTTCTATCCATATCATTGCAAATAGCAAGATTTCAATTTTTGATGGCTGCATAATATTCCTGTGTGTGTGTGTATGTGTGTATATGTGTGTGTGTGTGTGTGTGCATGCACATGTGTATACTACAATCTTCTTCAACCATTCATCTGTCAATGGACATCTAGGCTATTTCCATAGTTTGGCTATTGTGGACATTGCTGCTATAAACATTGGGGTGTAGGTGCCCCTTCAGATCACTATATTTGTATCTTTGAGGTAAACACCCAGTAGTGCAGTTGCTGAGTCATAGGGTAGCTCTATTTTCAACTTTCTGAGGAACCTCTATGCTGTTTTCCGGAGTGGCTGCACCAGCTTGCATTCCCACCAACAGTGCAGGAGGGTTTCCCTTTTCCTGCATACTCATCAACATCTGTCGTTTCCTGATTTGTTAATTTTAGCTGTTCTGATTGGTTTGAGGTGGTATCTCATTGTGGCTTTGATTTGTATTTCCCTGATGCTTCCTGATGTTGAATACTTTTTCATGTGTCTTTTGGGCATTTGGATGTCTTCTTTGCCAAAAATGTCTGTTTATGTCTTCTGCCCATTTCTTGATTGGATTATTTGTTCTCTGGGTGTTGAGTTTGATAAGTTCTTTATAGATTTGGATACTAGCCCTTTATCTGATATGTCATTTGCAAATATCTTCTTCCATTCTGTCAGTTGTCTTTTGGTTTTGGTATCTTGTACTTCAAATTGATTAAATGATATATAGGGTTAAATCATATTAATATATCTTATTTGATAGGGAAATTAGAGGGGAGGTGGGCCTGGGCTGTAAGCAGTCTTGTTTGTATTATAAGTTACTATATTTTTTCCTTAATTTTTATCATAGAATGTAAGTACTAAGGGGCTCTGCAAGGAATCTCTTGAATTCCGGACATTCTCCTTAGCCACCTTATGTAGCCAGAGCCCAGTTTCCCTTTACAGTCATGATCAGTCACTCCAGCCAATAGGGAAAAAAACTGATTTTTTTTTTTTGCTTTTCTTGTTCACTACATGGAAACTCCAGGATAGAAAAGTGACATGTTCAACTTTTAATATAATGAAACCATTTCTCCATTCCCTGGTAAAAGCATTTCTCCCTTGGGAACAATGATCTCTAGACCAACAAAGCCCAGAGTTGTGGAGATGGAGAAAGGATTCTGCTAGTGAATCATTTGAGTAAGAGTGAGAGGAACTATTTCCCTTTCTACCCCTTAGTTCCAGAGCCAAGATTCCTAGCTATGGATTCTTATATTCTTATATATATTCTTATATTCAGCAATATTTGTCAGTGATTTAGAATATATACCACACCTTCAAAGACATTTCCACAGCCTCACAGTGTGCCACCAGCTGGTTTTTTGGTAAGAACGGTGTCTGAAATGTCATGGTTATAATTAATACCATGACATTGTAAGCACATGGATGGTGGTTCTCACTGAAGTATTGGAGAGAGGAAAGGTAAACCCATATCTAAAGAAGTGCATATTCCATTCCATAATGGAAGTAATACGGTGTAATCTACCTGCTACCATACGACTAGGTGATTTCCCTGAGGAATGATGCCATGTTAAAGTTTCATAATGGTTTCTGCTCTTGGCTGGTTGGCCATTTAGCGGTGACAACAGCCAGATCCGCCTTGGTGAATGGAAGCTCATGTTGCTGAGTCCATGCATAGCGTTCATCCAGCCGCTGTGGTCACTGTGTTCATGAGCTCACTGGTCAGTAGTAGAGATGGCTAGAAAGAGGATGACTGATATTTACAGAACAAGTCATTTTGTACACCATCCTCTGCCAACGCTGCTCATCGGTGATTTTTCTCATTTGACACAAATATCTTCACACCTTGTACCCATTCAGAGAAGTCTATCTACAGATACTTTCCCCAGTCCTAATCCCCAGTTTTCAAAGTTCTTGCATGGTATTCCTTCCAAATCCATGATCATTCAGCTAAAATATTGGCCACTACTCAGGAAGCAATGTTGATCCACATCTCTGGCTATCTTTCCTTCTAGGCAAAATAAATAACCAGGAACACTGTTCAGCGCTCAGCCCACTGGGAGGATTTCTTTTCTCTACTGTCCTTCACAGTTCACCCCAGGACAAGGCAGGAGTGTTCCAGCTGGCCATTTTCAGGGAATTCTGGAATATTGTACAGAACCATCTATAAACTGGGCTTCACTTTTCTTTCTTTGTCAACTAGTCATAGGGAACACCACATGCGATCATAGGTGTAAATTGAGATGAAAGACAATGCAGTCAGTATGGGGGCCATGGACATCTACCACTTACACATGCAATTTATTCATTCAAGACTTACTTGAGGCTGATATTTTATATATTACCTTTATATCATGACGTGTGCCTCTATACACACTCAAGTTAGGGCTTGCTGGCTGAGTCACAAAACACATAGTTCCTCTAAGTGGCTCAAATGTCCAATGTCTACTAAGACTGAAATCAAACTAGAAGTTGTTTCTCAAAAGAATGGCTCTCTACAGGGGGTGGTATACCTTTCTCCCCAAATCCTAAAGGTCTGCACTGTGATACAACTATATAGGCTTACTAAAGACCATACCAGCCACAGACATTTCAAACGCCACTGGATCTCCTGGTCAGATGGACCAAGTCACAAAATAGCTCACACAGTATCTTAGACCCATGGCAAATACTTTTCTTGTCCTCCACCCCCCATTCAAAACTGACAACCTTTCAGGTTTCTTACTGAATGGGTTAAAATAATATACCCAAATAAGCCCATCAGATATTGTACCTTTTTCTAATTGGTAGGAGATGCTAAATATAGCAAATCTCCTTCACCTTGAGAGAGATATATGGATATGCTCCAGACCAAAGGATCCCTTGAAATTTCTCCAAGATGGCAGGATTCTGAATTTTTGTGGGATTTCCCATGTTCTGGAACACATGTGTCTAACCAAGAGTTATAAATAGCTCGTGCAAAGCATCTTAAGTACTTCATACTTTCCGGGTCCCAACAGTGTGATATTCTCAATGTAACAAATAGTATTATGTCTCCTAGAATAGAAAGCTAATCAAAGTCTGAAAGTGATAGTATGAACAAAAATTATAGAGTTGATAGAGCCTTAAGCTAGGACAGTAACAGTTTATTGTTGGCTGTGCCCACTGGATGTGAACTTCTTCTGATGGTAGCAGAATGTATCTTCAGAGAATATAGCATTGACCTGATTGGTATCTGTGTGTGTATGTGTGTATGTGTGTGTGTGTGTGTGCACGCGCGCTAGGGGATGTGTATGCTTACTCCAACAATAAAATCCACAACAGGAATAGTAGCTATCATTGGAGTCACCAGCTAATTAAATTTGTTATAATCCACTGTGATTCCTCTAGATATACCTGTCCTCTGCATAAGACAAGTTGTATGGGGATATGGTAGGAATCACCACCTTTGTACCTTTCAAGTACCTGGTGGTGTCCCTAATCTCTGAAATCTCCCCAAGATTGCAATATTGCTTTTGGCTTACTATCTTTTTATGTGGAGCCATTGCAGTGGCTTCCACATGGCCTCTCTTACCTTCATAGCCAAAGTAAGGATTCCAAAAGTTGCTGAGTATATCCATTCCAACTATATATTCTGAACCTGGGAAGAAAACTCACAGGGAACATTTGAGAAAAGCCTTTTAAGTTTCTCAGTAAATGGGTTAGAATGCTGGGCTCATTGTATTGAGGATACTGTGGGTCCAAGTCAATACTCCATCAATTACCTGACTTCCCTAAATCCCTATTCTGCATGTAGACAATTGGGTTTCCAAGGATTAATGTCATTTTAGAGACAGTATCTAGTAATCCATGAACAATCTGATTATTTACCCTTCTCCAATGAATATTCATACCAGTAAGTATTCTTAGTTCCCTTTAGGGAAGACTAGGAGGATGAACATTCTATAAATTTTTGGCTATATAACAGTAGTTCTTCCTTTAGAGGATCTGATCTTCCCTTTGTTCAAGGTAATCTGAGTCTTAAATCAGCTCAAATCTGGGAACTGGTTGAAGGATCAATCATTCTTCCCTCTTGTGGTAACTCAAGTCAGACTTTTGTTCACAATACAGAGCTTTGCTACGTTATTAAGTAAGACTTTGGTAAATTTCCAATTGATTTCAGTCCTAGGAACATTATCATCATCTAGTCAATGCCAAAGATCTCTGTTGGCTAAGTCATCATAATTACTACCTTAGCTCTGCTGCCCATTATGACCATCATATCCACATTGTCTTTGATGATTATTTTGCCACTTACCTATTGCCATCTAGGAACTCCCATTATCTCCACTGAATTCCAGAAATTCAGTTTTATGGCAAGAATTCCCTTATTATTCCTGGCCTATAGAGAATATCTAGCACAGAACTCTTCTTGGATTCCAGAGCTCTTCTCATGAGCATGTGTTTTGCAGCCTTGGACAACCTTTTTTTTTTTTTAATTTTTTAATTAAAATATAATGTATTATTAGCTCCAGAGGTACATGTCTGTGAATCGCCGGGTTTACACACTTCACAGCACTCACCATAGCACATACCCTCCCCAGTGTCCATAACCTCACCACCATCCCTACCCCCCTCCTCCCAGCAGCTCTCAGTTTGTTTTGTGAGACTAAGAGTTTCTTATGGTTTATCTCCCTCCCTATCCCATCTTGCTTCATTTATTCTTTTCCCACCCCCCAAAACCCCCAACTTGAGCCTCAGACAACCTTGATAGAGGGAGTGTCCTCTTTACCTTCCCAAGTTGAAGGGTGTATAAGCAGGTCTTATATAATAAATTCATTTTACCTTTCCAATCTTCCTAAACCTTTGGATATCTTTCTATACAATTCATCAAGAAAGCTCTGGCATTACAATTTTATTTCGTGTAAGTTAAATTTGGGTCTAGTTTTCAGTCAACCAATTAGCCAAATTGTTAGACTCCATCTTCACTGTTTAAGGTGTAACCATAAACCCAGAGTCTCTACCCAGTGCACTCTTAGAAACAAATTCAGCTTGATTCAATAGTATTTCCTTCTACCCTAGTCCAATTTGCTTAGCCGAGAATTTAAAATTTCAAACACATCATTTTCTTTTTCCAAGTTTTCCAATGCATTTAAGAGCAAGCACTCTATCCCATTATGTACCTCATTTTCACTAAAATGTTCCATAGCAGAAATTTGATCACCATAAAGCCTTGTCTCCTATAGGCACTTGATTATAGATGTCAAAAGTGAACATTTAAATAACTGTTTGTCAGTGGATTACTGACATTCCTTTTACCGCAGTAAAAGCCCACAGTAACACTGATGCCTTTAAATCCAATAAGATCAGAGAACCAATTCCAGATACTCATCTTCAAGTTTCTGTTGCCCTGGAACCTTAAGGTTTTCATAACCAATGACTTCAGCATTTAATGTGTAATTAGGGAAGCAGAACAACTTTGATATTATAGATAAAAAATTTATTATGGTAATTACACCTTATACAATTGTGAAAGAAGCTGAGGAATAAAGGTCTGGAAAATACCAGAAAAAAAATTCACTGAATACCCCTGGAATGAATGAACCAACTGAGTTTTTAGGAAGCATGGCCACTTGCTTCTTAGACCATAAAGTAGGCTGGTGCAAACATCTGTGGGAAGCGTGTGGTCCTTTATGGTCATTTTTTGTGTACTTTCACAGCAAAGCATCTGGTGGTGGGTCTGGCATAGCTCTTGATCTGAAGTACCAAGAGTTGGGAAGAACTTGATGCAAAAGGGGAAAAAGCAATAACACAATGAAAAAAGTGCGTGCAAAGTTCCCAAGGTAGGGGAACAATTTTTGGCTTATTTAAGACAGCGAAGAAGAGCAGTGTGGTTGGAAATAGAGAAAAGAGTAAAAGGTTAATTCAAGATGAGATTGGAAAGAGAAATGAGTCAAATCATATATAGCCTAAAAAATTTGTAAGTTATTGTAAGTATTCTAATAATGGGAAACCATTAAAGGGATTCTAAAATGTGATCATTATCACTATCATCATATTTACTTACTTAGTACCAGGGACTATGGTAAACATTTTATATAATTATTCACCTAACATTTATTGAGCATCTGCTATGCTCTAGATACTATGCTCTGTACAGAGATTCAACAGTGAATCAGACTGTTGAACACAGATGTTCTTCTTAAGTTTGTAATATAGTAAGTATTGCTGCTTTTAATCTTCACAGTAACCCTATGTGGTAGGAAACTGAGGCATAGGAAGTAATAAGTTAACCCAACTTAATTAGGTTAACCTTAACTGAGGTTACCCAACTAGAAATTTATAGGATCAGTATTCGGACCCTTCTCAGTCATATTTCCCTGGCTACTTTTAAGCAGTATTCTGTCTGTTAGGTAAACACTCAGATAAACCCAAGGAATAAATCACCAAGATATGATTAATTTCTTAATCTCTTCATGGTCCTCAGATCTGTATTCCTGTGTCAGTGTGTTCATCTTAGGTTATAAATTTCACTTGAGCAAGGAAATGAGACAGCCTTGAGTATGTGAAGTGTCCTTTGCAGAATTCAGAACAATTATGTTTACCAGCTCTCTTGATTTTTTATGTGCATGGTCTGCACACAGAAGGTGCTTGGCTGTCCATCATGAGACTTGAAGTTTCACATTATATTGGACTGGGCATGCTCACTGGAATGACACATCCAATTTGGAGGCTTCTCGGAATCACATCATTTTGTCATGTTCTTTTTCCTAAAACAGGAAGTGAAATCCTATGTACTTTTGTTTGTTTTGTTTGTTTTAAAAAGTTTTTCACTGAGTCTAAGAAAAAAGAGTTAATTTAATGCTGAATACATTGAACCAGCATTGGGCAGATAAGAATCTAAAGTTGATTGTCATAACTGTCAGGCCATTTAGAAACCAAATAACTCACATCCTGCTAATTGCTTTTATGTTCATTTATCCAAGAGACATGAGTCATCTCTCACAGAATCCCAATTATGAATGACTTACACCTTGTCGATGACAGAGCTCTGTGTTATTCTTCTAGAAACTTTCCAAGGTGTATATCTTTCTAAATAATTTTAACTTTCTCTGATTTTAGTTTATCTGATAAACTTGCCTTTCTTTCTCAGAAATATGTGACCTAGGGGCTTGACCTTGCCTGCCTTTCTTTCCTGTAGCAAAAGGGTTGCTCAAAACCTAGAAAAACTGAGTTCTTAAACTTTTTGCTATAAAATGTGTTGATGCTGTGATGACAGATTAATCCAGGCGCATGATTGCTGAAGATCTGTTGTAGAAGCATGCCGTTTCAGTAGGGAATCCAAAAATACCATGAAAGACAATAGAGACATAACAATCATGTAGTGCCTATTTGAGTCTATTGAAACAAGGGTCACCACATGCTAAAGCAATCAAGTATTAAGAGTCTAGATATACTTTTATTAATTGGGTATTAAATACTATGGGGAATTAGTCCAAGATTGATGAGGGAGAATCAATAAAAATGTAACTCACAGAATATATTGTTTTCAGTATTTATTTACACAAAATGTCTGCTGATTCAGATTCAGATGTTATCCACTCACACATGAACGTGAACACATATATGCATACTCCGAATTCAGCAACAAAAACGTTTGATCCTTTGGTTTTTCTACATTTCATAGTGCTGGAAATTTCAGCTTTAACCCCTACCATGCCAATATTTCTGTCCATCCTCATGCTCAAATCAATTCTAGCAAACAGAAGCTCAAAACCTGCAACATATGCTTGTTTATACTTGTTCAGGCCTATTTTTGACAAATATTTCTTGGTTTAAATTTCTTTTATAGCATCAGGTGTCCATTCATATTAAGTTGTCAGTGTGAAACATAGGCACAGGGACAGCTTTACAAGATTTAAGCTATAAGGACTAATCCTTGATTCTTCTAAAATAGCTTTCAAAGACTTTCTATCCTACATATCTGGGAATTTCACATTAAGGAAAGATTGATGTATGATTAAAAACAGGGTTCACATATTGATTCAGCACAGGGAGTGGTAGTACAAACTGTCTGGAACATTATTCCAAATGGGAGGGTCTAGCAATAGAGATCAATCTTTCTGCTGAGTCAAATGTTGGCTTCTCTTCTGAGAATTCTGATATATGGGTATAAGCAAATGCTATATAAGGTGATAGTTTTTTAATGTGCAGATCTAGCTAGTAGGCACTAGTAAAACTATTAAGTTATTTTTCTTTAAATGAGCAACTTTTCTGGTCTTGTTAACATTTATATTTATTAATTAGTATTTATAATTTATAAGGCACCCCAAGTTTTGATAAAATACAGGAGTTCTGTTTTCCACAAGTGGAAATAAGAACACAGATAGATAACTTAAGGTCATATGGTTTATTAAAGGCAGAACCAGTAGAAAGCAATGCCTACCCTATTATTTTAAACTGACCACAGTAAATCATACCCTTTTGAAAAGAGTCATAAATAGGACTTCAACTCCAAGCCTGATATGATTTCTTTATCATATTAAGAGTTCTTAGGAGCTTAGTCAATTTCTCCCATTTAAGCCTCTCTATATTCTATGCAGTGTAAGTTAATTTTTATTTGATGCTGCATTAGGACTCTCTGGAATTAAACAATCTCTACAGAGAGAATACTAAATTCTCTAAATAAATTTTCAAATTATCTGAAATACTTGATTAATGGCTTTTATGGAAAGAGAATAATTTCTGTCTTTCTCTCCCTCTCTCCATCTCCCCCCCCTTCCTTCTTTCCTTCCTGTCTTCCTTTTCTTTCTCCTCCTTCTATTTTTCCTTCTCCTCCTCTCTTCTTCCTTTTCAGCCTTATTGCTTATTAAGACAAGGGATCTCATTACCTTTATAAAAAGTGGTTGTCATATCAAACTAACTACCACATTATTATAAATTACTCTGTACACAGTGATATAGATTCCTTCCCTCACATCCCTACTCATACTCTCCTTGCTGTCTCATTCTTAACCAAGAAACAAGTACATTATGACACAGATAATAATTCTCCTACAATGCAGGGACTATCAATGTCAATCTAAGTCACTCTGGGCCATTATAAATTTTATATGGTAAAGAGGGGTTTATTATGATAAAAGACATAGGATACTGTGTTACTGGTATATACATTTATAGCCAAAGGAAGAATCCATACTGCAACTCTGGTTAGAAGTTTAACTTCTTCATATATAAATAAATAAAAATCTTACCGCAGGATCCTTTTATCATAGTAGGTTCACTTCTTAAAGCAAAAGTTTATTAGGAATATTTTAAAAACCAGTCTGTAGCTATGATCAGGAACCAGGAAGCATGGTTAAATAGACCACAATTGGTAAAGCAGGACTTGGTTACCTAGCATTGGGGCAGGATCAGACAGGCTAAGAAACTCTGGGCATCATGCTTCCTGGTTGTAAGAATACAAGCCAATCATAGGAGCTCAGCACCGGGCCCAGAGCAGGATGAATGAGTGGGAGAGGTCAGGGCCAAGTTGGAAAACAAATGCAAGAGAAAAATACTTGGTGTGACTCTTTCATGAAGCCAAGATACAAGGAGTTCTTAAATGCAATAAATTTTTATCACTATGTGTGAAATAGCCTAGATTAATAATTTACATTAATTAAACATCTTTAGCATTAACTGGAAATGTATTTGTGATGATTGGCATCAGAGTTTGTTCTTTTCATAGATTAAAAAATTATAGAATTGGTATGACAAACTATACAGATATCTTTCACTGTTCCTGAAATATAAGGATAAATTATAGTGTATTATTTTTATAGCCAATAAAGGAACTTCATTCACAAGATGACGACCACATTTCAGAATCTTATCGATTAGTTTTAACAAGGAAATACTTCTGAAAGTAGTTAAGTAAGCAAAGGTATAACCATATGCTCTAGATTTCCCTTACATTTAATGATACTATTGGTAGAACACCTAAGATGAAGTGTAGAACAATAAATTCATTCATTCATTCAGACATAACTCCATCAAATAGGAGGTGTGGATTGGAGACACAGATTTGAGGTCATTAGCCAGTGCAGCTGTGGATCCTAGAAAAAAATTGCACCATAGTTTCAGCTCAGACAAATTTTAAAACCAACAGTGTTAATGCTCCTAACAGTTTAAGTAAAGTGAAGATTGAGAATTGACCTTTGGATTTAGCAACATGAGGATTGTTAGCAGCTTTGACAGGAATAATCATTTCTTTCTAGTAGTGGTGGGCAAAAGACTGGTTGGAGTAAGTTCAAGAGAGAGGAGGCAGAAGTTAGAGGCTGCAGATGTATTCAACACTTCCAAGGACTTTGTCTAAAAAGGGAAGGAGAAAAATGGGACACTAGATGGGTACATCAGTTCCTAAAAGAGCTTTTTAAGGTGGGAGAATAACAGCCTGTTTGAATGCAGATAAAAAAATATCCAGAGCAGGAGGAATAATTGGTGATACAGGCAAGAGAGAGAACAACCACTGGGATGATATCCCTGAGGAGGCAACAGGGGACTGGCTCTAGGTCCTAAGTGGGAGAGCTGGTCCCCATTTGGAGACCAGACAGTAATAGCAGAGAAGACTCTCAGTAATAGTTGTGAATATATTTTAAAATGTTCAGTAGGTTCTTTCTCAGAATTTTATTATTTTTTAAAGAATTTATTTTTAACTAATCTCTATACCAAATGTGGGGCTTGGACTCAACCCTGAGATCAAAAGTCACATGCTCTACCAACTGAGCCAGCCAGGCACCCCAATTCTTTCTTGGGATTTTAATGTCTCACTGTCCTCTTGTATGTGTCTCTATATTCCAGCTTGTTCTTTTGTAAAAGAGGCAATTTAAAATATAATTCAGAATTAGTGGGAGCATCTGAAAGGAATGAACTTTCACCCTTTCAACTTTCATTAATGTTTATGGGACATGTACTTAGACTGTGTGAAAGGCAAATTGCTTTTCGTCTGATACTTCTGCAAACTATCCTCAAATTAAGACATCGTCAATGAAATATCCAATAACAGAAAGACACAGAGAATTAACTCTTTTCTGGGATGTTCTTCACAATAGTTCAGGGGATCCTGAAACAGATAGGAAAATAATTTTCTCCCAAGATTATAATTCTTTATGCCTTTTTATGCAACAGACTACATGACCACGTGTAGATTGATAACATGTTGTTAATAAGCATGTAGTGCATCGTTACCAAAAAGATAAGTATTGCACCACCACATGAGAGAAAAGATCTTGTATCTTTGAACTTTTCAATGAGGACTATAGGATCATTTCCTCCCATGTGAATCGCTTTGACATTTACAGAGTTCATGGAAGCAAGAGAAAGGTAAGGCCCATTATTGTAAAAGGAAAATGCCATAACTCTCATGGAATGTCCCTGGATTTCTGCCATACAGAGAAAGGAACTTGCAGTGGATGGCAATAAGGAATAAGCATCACTCATGTGATGAGTAGCTAACCAAGCCACTTAAGGTTTACAGTTATGAAGGCAATGAAGTGTCAGTTTCTGCACAGTTTGGGTTCCGATGCTAGTAGCCCTGACTACATTCTATCATCATCTACGCAATTCATGATCCAAAGGGATTAAGAGACTCAAGCCATTCCTTTGCTCACTCCCGAAAGAGTAAAACAGACATTGGTAAATATTTGTTTAAGAAAGATCCTTTCTGATAAGCAAACTGGATGCCTTTTCAGAGTAACCACAGAAGTAGGATTAGAATTGTCTGGGTGGACTAGAGGAGGTGGTTAGAGAAGGGAAGTTGGGTGTTACCATGGAAGTCTGGAATCCTGCTCTACTGGTGGGTTAGCCTCTGCCACTTTGGAATCTTTTAATTGCCGCAAAACCCCATTTCTGGTTAAACACAATGGAACTCATTTTGAAAGGAGGAGAGAGAAAAAACAAAGAACAGAGAAGTAGCTTTCCTATTCAGGGAAAATGGTAGGCAGCTAACACTTCAGAGCCTGGGAAAAGGTTTTACAATCCCTGGGACTTAAGGGTTAGCAGGGCCCCTGTACAGTGTCATACGTTCTTCGAGAGAATGAAAATATAGTATCTGAAACCTCAATAAGGCACGTGAAAAGACCCAATATATTCGGAATTACCAATTCTATAGGTCAGGCCACTACATTAAGAGAAAACAGAGAGAGAAGGGACTGTCTCAAGTTTCCTAGTTATGCATGGCATTTCTGGCCTAAAAAAAAAAAAAAATCAACATTTTAACCCCCCCCCCCCCATTTTATTACAACCATCTACCTATTTGTCAAATCATTCCTAGCCCACAGTCCAGGCTAGACAGATTGTGCTTAGTTGAGTGCCACTGGCTAAATTTAACACCCTGGCTTTCTTGTTCTTGAGTATGAAGGAGAATAGCAATCAGAGGTGCTATGCTCTAGTTCTTTTTAATCTGTTTTTAATTATAGCATAAACACAATACACACACCAATGGGGTGATTCCCATGGATTGTTCTGGCAGGTATCAGCTGGTTTCCAATTGAATGACTTGTTTTCTTCCTTTCTTCAGTCAAACCCTTTTTTTTTTCCCCTGAAGGAACACTTTATTTGAAAGGCCATTGTCCATATTATTAATTACTTTTTTTAGGTATGAAAGAAGTTTTAAATTTAGAACAAGCAAGATAAGGCAAGGACTATCTCTTTTTGTAAAAATGATACAAAGATGGAGAAGTAACGATTATTATACTTTTTTCAAAAACGATTTTTGAAATAATTTACATCTTATGTTTTGGAAAATTTGTATTTCATAACGATGAGGAAAAATTAAACTGTAATATTAAACAAGTACAATAAGCAAATAACATGGGCTCAAATTCCTTGATTTTTTATTTCATTATAGATAGGAACTCCCCCCTTGTTTCTCTATTATTATAATTATTATAGTAGTATTACTATTATTATTACTTTAAACATGTATATTTTAATTTATAAAATAGTTTTATATTAATATTTTATTTTATCTGTATAAACATATAAGTTCTCATTATTCCCACTTGATAAAGAAACAAGAGACTTGGAGATCAAATGACTTGCCAAAGGTCAGAGAGTTAATAATAAGTGGAAGAGTCAGAATGTGAATGTAAGACTTCCAACTCCAAATTTAATCATTTTTATGCTACAAACACTGTAAAATTCTCAGTAATCCTCATTTTCATATTTTTCTCCAAGTTCCATGCTCTTGTTATCATACACAAAAAGTAAATAGATTAATCTTGGGTTAATATTTCATTAAGGCTACATTTATTAGCTATCTACTTTATATATGCCTCTCATCAAATATTTCTGAAGTCTTTCAGGCAAAATTTAACTTATTCAGTTAGGATGTTTTTTTCACAGGCTACTCACTCTATCTAGACCTTGATTCCCAAATCTACAAAATGGGAACAATAATTGTAACTTTTAGTTATTTAGATATGATTGAAACAAATATATCTTCACTCTTATGCTTTATTTTTCATTAGAAATTAATCACAAGCATTTACTAATTTAATTTATTATTTTGTAAAAAGCTGACAAGATTATATTGCAAATGTCATTAATAGTCTAGGCTCAGTGCATCTGGGTGGTTTAGTCAGTTGAACATTTGACTCTTGATTTCAGCTCATGTCATATCTCCTTGTTGGATCCAGCTGCCTCAGGCTCTGCTCTCAGTAGGCTTAAGATTCTCTCCCTCTCTCTCAGCCCCTCCCCTGTCTTGTACACCTGCTCGTTATCTTTCTCTCAAATAAATAAATCTTAAAAAAAAAATAGTCTAGGCTCTCATCCAAATAACTTGGAGGTAAGTTTAGAAAGATTCATAGGGAAATATTTTTCAAAAATGAAAAGAAACAACATGAGAGAATAAAGGAATTCCTTGTTTTTCTACCATGTGACAATTAGGAAGGGTTAGCAATCATTTACATTTTTTAAGAATAATTACATTTTGGGATGTTGCGAAATTTCTAACTTAGCTTGACCTTTTGGTGTTTGAGTTTGTCTGCTTTTGGCATAAGATAATTTCCTGACTTAAAAGACATCAGGCAGTTCTTTCCAATGAACATTTTAATTATTCAAGTTGCATAAATGACTTGAAAACATATGGAATCAATTTCTAACACAATAGTCATTGGTTAAAAAATTGTGAGAAAAATGTTTTTGCTATAAATGAATTTAATTTTCTTGAACTTCAAATTTCATGGGCTTGAAGGCAGGCAGATTCCCAATAGACCTTAAGCAATTCAAATAGAGTTGACCATAATCCCAGTGCTAATATGAACTCTTTCTCGTACTATTAGCTTATACTGTGATCAGTTTGTATCTACACAATATATTTAATTTTATCATTGCCCTTTCCTTATCCCCTAAAACACATTCATATCATTCTTGAAACTGATGCCAGAATTCTACAAGATAAATCATACATGCTACAATCCATAGAATATCAAAGAGCTAAAATATGTGATTTGTGCTGATGTTCATTTTGCATGGACTTTTAATGAAAAAGAAAATAGTTCATTTGATAATTAAACCAAATTGTGATGGCCACGGTTTAATAACTCACCAGATTTACTGTGCTCCAAATTTCTCCATTATATGATTTTACTACTTGTCTTCTAAGTATAAATTCCAAGTCATTGGGAGCTATAACCCTGCTGTTTTCCCACTTATTTTTCTGTCATTTCACTTAATACCACTGAGCATCATGTGGATTGCGTGGGATTATTGCACTTGGTATGAAAAAGCTAGTGGGAGGACAGCAACAGTTATGTTGAAATCAAAGTCTGGCATAAATGCAAAACCATCTTCCAATTCTCTCCCATTTCCATTTTGGCCCTACTATCATATATTATTGCTAACACTGATTTTGTTATCACTCTGAGTGATTTAATTCTGCAACACATTAATTTTAAAAATCATTATATTTCAATTGGTTTATCCTTAGAACTTTAGTAGAAAATGCATCATCAGATTTGAAATGGTGAGAGCAAAGTAAGGTTGACCATTATGTTAATCACTGGTCACCAAACTCCCCACTATAAAGATTTAGTCCATTGATTTCTCAGTGTGGATAGGAATATAAGTGTCCACAGGATTAAGACTCATTTTGTATTGTTTGTTTGCATTTACAGTTGATGCTTATTGTTTTCAGAGTCCATATTTATGAATTTGCCTCCCCACTAAAATTTATTTGTAATCCAAAAATCAGTACTCACAGTGATTTGTGATCACTTTTGGACGTGTGCAGAGCAGGGACAAATGTGAGTTACCCAAAAAGTGTATCCCTAGCTGAGGTGGAAAAAAGTGATATCCTGCCTTCTTATAGCAGCTGTCATTTTATAAATATGCATCCTTTTTGTGATCTATTTAGTGTCACATTTTCTACATTTCTGTGTTTTGACCAACCCACAAGCATAGTGATGAAGGGCCATCTACCGTTCCTAAATGCAAGAGGGCTATGATGTGCCTCTGGAGAAAGTACATGTTTTAGATAAGCTTCATTCTAACCAGGGTTATAGTGCTATTGGCTGTAAGTTCAATGTTAATGAATCAACAATAATATTAAACAAGATGTCTTTAAACAGAAACATACCAAAAAATAAGGATATATATTAATTGGTTGATGAAAATGCAATGAAGTTTGTAGGAACCTAACCTTGTATTCTCCCTAGGAGCAATGGATTAGTATTCTTGGCAATGTTATTGGACGGAAATGCCACAAATAAGGAGAATTTATCATATATAGGACATTTCATCATCTTGAGAAAGGGACACATGAGAGTTTAGAGGAAGATACTACTATATGTAAGTTTTTTAATGAGATACTATGCCCATCATATCCTCCCTTTTAAAAAAAAAATTATGACTTTTAATTGCTTTAAAAAAAAAAAGGCAGTCTTAGTTATTATTTTACCTGTTGGTAGGGTGTCACCTGTGGCTATTTCCCAATCTAAAGCTCAGCAGAGTGACTTGTTCAGAGTCCACTGGAAGCTAGCTGGTGGTCGTGGCACTTGAGTGCCCAGGAGTGCCCTGCAGTCTTCCAGACTGGCCACATCACTAATATGACAAGCACACTGCTACCTGCAGCAGGAAGAACATAAATGGGTCTAAATTCAAGCTTTACCCATTCATGCTTATACAATCTAGAATGAGTTATATACCTTTCTGAGTTTCTTTTTCTCTCTTCCTCTGTAAAATGAAGACAATAATACCAATTTACAAAGGAAATACTTTTCGTTACTGAAACCATTATCTAGAAACCCATAGCCATGGAAGAACCTCGGAGGTGAGATGGGTGGGGAACCAAGCCGCTCAGCATTTGCCCCAGCTCTGTCTTTCTGGGAGGTTGTCTCTCTTTTACTACCACGGCTAACATCTGGGATCTTCTCAGGCCTAACTTGTAATTTGTAATAGTTAAATCAGAAATCTGCAGTGTGTAAATGAGGCTTCCCTTATGCTTTTGTCTTTTCCATCCTTGTGTCCTTTTTAACTTTTTTTCCTTATTATTTAGTAAAGTTCCTTTAAAACCAGCAACCTAGAAAAAAAACAAAGTTCCCATTGTGCTAATGAATCTAATTTGGGATTTCTGGCCAGGTAAAGAATAGAGCTGGAAATAGAAGGTAGACATAATATTGAGGGTAGCAATGTTAATGGGGTGATGCCCAAGAAACATTAGGGAACAAAGTTGAATTTTTTCATTAGGCATAATTTCCTACTAGTAAGAGTACCCAAGTGGTTGTCACAGGGACTGGATATAACAATAGATATAAAAGTGTTCATTACAGTAATATGGCACATCCTTCTGAAACGTTTTGACAAGTTTAAATACGTACGCTAAAGTTAGATATTTTAAAAATTTTTTCATAAGAAACCAAATTGTACTAGAAAAAAGGAGAGTGATAAGATCATTTAAAAAAGTGATACTGATTCCATCCATTGAGTTCAAGACAGAGAAAGTAATATAATCATATAACTTCTTAATGAAATCTGTGGTGAGGATAATTATCCCTGTTTTACCAGAGGCAAAGAGATGTGTGCACATTTCCAAATCATGGGTAGAGTTTAAATTAGGACTGAAAACTTTCAGTTCCCATACATAACCAATGCTAAATGAAACTTGTTGTGTGAATTAATGTTGTTGGTTGAATTCTACTGCTCCCTCAAATATGTCACATTTCGTAATTTTTAAGTCTCAGAGAAATCTGTTTGTGCTCATTGCAAGACAATAAAGAAAAATACTTCTGCAAATAGTGTTAAATGACTCCTGCTGGCTGGTGGAATCAGGGAAAAGGGAATGTTAACCACCAATTTATTTCCCGATTCAGAAAATGACTCACTGTGGAACTTCGTGAACGTTGCTTAACCTTTCAGCATTCCAGTTTCTACAGCTGAGAAACAGGGATAGTATTTGTCCCACCTTAGAATGGTAAATGCTCTAAAAGAAAAAAAAAATTAATCTCATATCAAGGGACAGTAAAGCTGGTTTTTCATGTACTTGAGATATCACTGACACATTCACAAAACAGTTTCTGCCAAAGTTGTATGGTTAATGCTTCCAGATCACCTCCCTAAACACCACATTGTGCACTGAACTCTTTTTATCCTGCCCTGAATCAGAATGGTAATTGCCGTGGGGTGTGTTCAACATGACTGATGAGACGCATCCCGCAGCCTGTATCACCGCCTATGCCAGAGAGCTTTCCGCATGGTTGTCAGGGAAGACAAAACTCAACAGAAGGAGAAAGATCCATACGGTGGGAATAAACTTTCTCCTTGAATTTTGATTCTGGAAAATATGATGAAAATTATGAATGAGCCAATTTCATTTGCAGTCTTCCTGCCATAATGTACAACTGTTCTGTTTCCCTCATGTTCTGGATACCATAACTTAGGAATAAGATGAACATGTCCTCTCTTGCGCTTATTTTCTCCTTCCCTTCCTTATAAATTTGGCTTTCTTTTGTTTCTAAAGAACAATTATTTACAATAGTTAGCTCAGGATCTTCTGGTAGCTGTTGCTTGACAAATCGATATTTTTGCCCATTATTCTCCCAGCTGGGAATTATTGGAGTTCATGAAACTAAAGTCCCTGTATCCCTTCAACTTTTCTTCTTGATCATCTATTGCTTATATGGAGATTTGGAGTTTTAAGTGACAAATTCCAGCATACCTTAACTAGGTTGAGACAGAATGTTATTACCACCAAGAGACAACAAGCAGGCAGTAGCAAACCTCATGCTCTCTCCTTTGGCTAAAGTCCTCCTATATGGAGTGTAGAAATGACATCAAAAAATAGATGTATGGAATAGGTGCACACACACACATACACACACACACACACACACACAGCCAACAGGGCTGTCAAACACAACTGGACAACGTCAGGACTCCAAATTGAAAAGTAGTGGAGAGAAATAAGGCTGTTTAGAAAATAATTAAGATTTCACATTATGAAAGCAAAGCAGACTTTTCCAAATGTAAAGTTGTACTTTGAGAGGGAAAAGAATAGAGCGACTTTCTGAAACACCATGTACCCATTGCACAAAAGAATGTTTTCTAATTTTATATTGAGCTGCAATTTAATGCCACTGCTTTCAACGCACTGTGACTAGCCTTGTCTATAAAACTAGATTTGGATTTCGAAAATTTGGGTTCACAGCCCGTCCCTGCACGTCAAAGCAGAGTTGCTAATGTTCATATGTATGTGTCCTGAAGTGTGGATATCTAGGCATAAATGTTAAATCTAATATGTGACTAGAAGTAAATAAAATGGATGGTCATTGTATAGTGAGCACACTATCAAGGTATTTAGATGTTGTTAACATGACATAAAGTACCCAGAACACATAGACAAATCTTCAAGGGCAATGTTGTTCCATGCCAGGATTTTCCAACCTGTTTGTCTTAAAACATATGAGATATTATTTTGTACTGCCAAAAAGTTTCATGTTTTGAGAATTGCTGCTTACTATGTACACCCTTCTCTTGGAAACTCATAATATATATTAGTCTATTAAATAATCCAAAATTATGTAGAAGGCAGTAACTTTCTTTAACTCAGCCTTCCCCAGAATTACTTGACCAAGGACCGTCTTTTATATTTTTTATTTTTCTGGAAATATCTAATAGAAGCTCTCAGACCCTTCGAGATAGTTTAGAAAATATATTCTATAATTGAGATTTCAATCCCCTAAACGTAGGTTGAACTTCTGACTCTAGTCTTTCACTGGTGATTCCTTCAACACATTCTAAACTGTATTTTTAAATTTTAAATGCAACTAACTTCCCTATTAGCAGAGACCTATTTTAGGCGTGACCTGGGAAAGGATTAACTACAATTCCTTTTTCTTCTGAATCTTCCTTTAGAGAATTTGTGGGCAAGCAGTTTCCTCATTTTGATGGTGAGCAAGCAGAAAGTATTTGTGTAATTGAATAAGTGTATACCAATATCAGAAACTTCTATTTTCTACAATACAGAGTATTCCAAATGGCAAAAAAGAAAGACCTGATTAAGTTATTTTTTCCCTTCCTTTTTACATATTCTTTTAAAAGAGTATCTGCCAAAGACAAAAAGAAAAAGACATTGAGCGTCTCATCTGCTTATCAGGTTTATCTGCCAGTCCCGTGCTTTGAGCACAGAACTGTCCCAACCACACACGTGTCTCTGGAGATGTGAATTAACAGTGAATTTCGGCTGCAGGAGCTGGAACGTGGTCTAGCAATTCTCTTAAAATAATAAAAGAAAAGTACATAAAGTTCATACATACTTTCCTTGACGAATATTAGCATGTTTTGTTTTTCCTCTCCCCACTCCTTCCCCTAGTCCAATCTCTCCTTTTTCAGAATAACTGAGGTTTCTCTCTTAGTTTTGTTGTTAAGCATGAGTTTGCTTTCACTTTTTCAAACAGAATCATAGAATCTCAAAAGTCCATTTTCACATAAATTTTCCTCTTCCAAACTCAAATCCTTCCTTCCACAGATACATGCACTTTATTACATGACACTTGTGTATTTTGGAGGTATCTTCAGTGGAGTCGTGACGTTCTCAAGTGTTTCAGCCCCTATTTTATTTTATTTTTTTAAGATTTTATTTATTTATTTATTTATTTATTTATTTATATATTTATTTATTTATTAGCAGAGAGAAAGCACAAACAGGGGAAGCAGCAGAGGGAGAAGGGAGAAGCAGGCTCCCAGCTGAGCAGGGAGCCAGATGCAGAGCTTGATCCCAGGACCCTGGGATCATGACCCAAGCAGAGGGCAGACCTTAACCAACTAAGCCCCCCAGGCGCGCCTCAGTCCCTGTCTTAAAGGTGGAGGACAGAACATAGAGACCAGGTGACTTATGCGTTGTCATATAGTGAGTCACCAACTTCCCTGGAAGAAGGAGGCATTTTCTTTATCCATTCACACAAAACTTTTTTTCTTTTCCGTTTTTGCCATGAACTTTGTAACCATCGCCAAATATGTTTAGATGAGTTAGAGAAACACACACACATACGCACACACACACACACACATATGTCTTTGTAACACTGCAGCATTGTCCTTGAATTTTTATGATCATTCAGTTAGCATTTGTACCAGGTCAGTGCTAGTTTCCCTGTTATGCAAATCCACACCCATACTAAGAGACTCTAGGTTAGGAACACAGTGATAATATGACTACTTGGTTTCGGTGTTTGTGCATAAGAAGCCCCAGGTCATTTCCAGAAAAAAAATGAAAAGATTCAGAGGACAGCCTCACCAGTGAAAATGAGCACACTCCCCTTCCCCCCCGCACCCACTTCTCTCTCTCTCTCAGTAATGAAGAAAAAAAGCAACCATGAAAAAGGGTCAAGAGAATATGCAGTTATGGAATATCAACAATAGACAATGAATTAATTCTCCATTAAGTCAAGAAAGTTGTAAAGCTAAATTTTCGGTGCATTGAATAAGTGGCTTCATGAGAATTCTGGGTGCTTCGGGAGAGGGAGTACACCAAGATTAAGAGACATGTCATCTCCATGACAGCTAGGGCCACCCTGCCCCTTGAAATTTAGATGATGCTTGTGCAAAATCCCACAATTTCAAGGCCTGTATACTTCCAAGACTGCTCCTGTCATTTCCATGGAGTAAAACCTGCCTCTGTTTCTGGACTCATAGGAGCCTACTGTGACCCCTACTAAGCACAGAGATAATATTCAGCCCTTCTCAGATTTCCACCAAACACCTCCTCCCATAAGAGATGGATGGATGGGACCCAGCATATGGGTGGGGCTAAGGAGGAGTTTTTAATAGAGTTTACATTGAAGCAGTACAAATACTTCTAAATCAACTTTAAGAAGCCCCATTCTTAACTACTCAAAAATATCTTTTATCGTGCTCAGACCATCTCCTCCTCTGCGTCCCACCCTGCCCCAGTGCCCTTTCAGCCTTGTAGTTTCCAAACACTAAGTCACTCTTTTCCGTTTTTTGCACCAGTCTCACCCCACTGCCCGCCCCCTTCTCATAAGCCATAACAACGACTTTTCACTTCCTCAAGCTGAGGGGTTGAACCTTCTCTCAGATGCCCACCCACCCCCTCAGGGTCTCACTTTCTATTCCACGCAGCCCATGATGGGTTTTCCCTAAACAGTGGAGTTCTGGGGCCACCTCTCTACAGATGGAATGTCACCCATGTCACAGTTTCGGCCAGGGCCACTCACTATTTCTTCTCTCTCAGAGGCGATGCCACTTAAAGACAAATTTTGTGAAAAAGGTTTTCATCAAATTCAAGTGCTCAGTTAGAGTGAGACTTTATTCTTCCAAAATCTTGCAATTTTGTTGAATTAGGTGAGAATTGGGATAAGAAAACTTACCCCACAAGTGACTCAATTATCCCCACCAAGCACACTCGCTGCCCTGTAACACGGTCGCAAGATGGGGGTGGGAGGGTGTCGCAAGAGACCAGAAGGTCTGTAGCTATGTGCTCCAGGTGTGAATTCTGGCTCTGCTGTTGCTGTGCATCCTGGGGCAGTTCCTTAATCTCTAAGTACCTCAGTTTCTCCACCTGTAAAATAGTAGGAACTCCCCCCCCACCCTTGTCGTACAGACTAAATGAGTTAATATGTATGGAGCATTTTGAAAAATACTGGGCTGGCTTTGTTTTAATTTGGACACATGACAAAAGATTAGAGAAGGGCTGGGCAAAACAGAGACAGCAACAGAGCTCCTTTGGCAGAAGTTTTCCCCATGGGAGGTTAAAGAGATGGTTGATGTTACTATTGTAAGAGTTTGGAAAACTCCACTCAGGAATTAGTCCTTTGGCAGGTTATGTGGTTATAAACTTTTGTAGGTTGAAATCCTAGAGAAGAGCTAGGGGTCTCTCCAGCCCCAGTATTTTACAGCTGGACTTTTTTTTTTTTTTTTTTAATTAATAAACAAGGCTTTATTTTATGAACGAATTTGGGTATTTTCACAAAACTAGATCCCAGTTTCAATTGAAATGGGTTTCTATGCCTCTTATGTACTAATATTTTATTTTCTGAACAAAGTGAACCTAAACATCTTTGAGAAAAAAATTAAAAAGCATGAATGCATATGCTTAACAGAAGTCTTGCTCACGATCTCTCTGAAGAGTGCCTGTCTTATAATCTCCCATCTATGGTGCCTTGCATATAGTACTGCTCAGTAATTACCATTTGGTTTGATGTTCATCCTAAAAACAAAAACAAAAGCAAAAAAACCCCTGAAAGATCTGTTTTAAAGACCTGTTTTTAAAAAACTAGCAAGTTCCACACAGGCTTAGCAGCAGCAGCAACAACAGCAATTTAGATAACTTTTCCATCCAATTCTGGGGAGACTTAATCACTTGGGTTCGTATGTTAATTTTCTGTACTTCTAACCACGCAGGAGCATTAGATCAGGGAGTAGTCAGTGAGAAAAGAATATGTTTGTTCTCATTTTCAAGTGTCCTAGGATAAATTGTATTCTATTCACTGGTGCCAGAAAAAAATCAATACAGATCATAACAGTAAAAATATTCATTATTTGTGAAGGAGAAAGAAGCAGAACAAAGCAAAGCAAAACCCCACAGCGCTGGGGAACCACAGATAGTGAAAGCATACCAGGAGCACTATTTGTACAAAACATGTGAAATATCCCCAGATAATTGTTCAAAAGGTGGCCTTGAAGAATACCTTTGGTGTCTAAAATTTTAAGTGATTTGCTTAATTGTCACAGACAATTCATTCATTTTTTTCTGTGTCTCATTGTTCGCCTGGAATGATCACATTTAAAATGATAAGAACTGGGGCACCTGCGTGGCTCAGTGGGTTGAGCCTCTGTCTTCGGCTCAGGTCATGATCTCGGAGTCCTGGGATCGAGCCCCCCATCGGGCTCTTGGCTCGGCACGGAGCCTGCTTCCTCCTCTCTCTCTGCCTTCTGCTCTGCCTACTTGTGATCTCTCTCTCTATCTCTCTCTGTCAAATAAATAAATAAATAAAAATCTTTTAAAAAAATTTAAAAAATGATAAGAACCATTTGTTAGACACATTTTTATGTGTCCAACACAGTGTATGCAATTCACACATATTAGTTCATTTCCTTTTTACAAAAAGTCCCATTAGAAAACTACTCTTATGCCCATTTTACAGATGAGGAAACTCAAGCCAAAAAAAAAAAAATCCAAGGTTATGCAGGTAGTAAGTAGTGGAGGTAGGGTTCAAAGGCATGTGGCCAGGTTCTAGCATCAACAGTACTACAATACTATCTGATTTATCAGGCCCTAGTACATGCCAGGGCACCATGGTATTCATGGCCATTGTGGTTGAGGCAACATTTCCTGGTTGGGCAAACTGAGCATGAGCTTTCTGGTGGGAATTTTAGGGAGAGTAATACTAAGGAGTCCTCTCTCCCCAAGGACCATGAGATGTCTAACCATTACAGAGACCTCCAAAAGGCCACTCATTGAACAAATTCGGAAACACTGTCTGTTAAATCTTAATATCTGACTGGACATTCTGGAAAACCAGAGACAAAAAGTTACACTCTCCGTGATAGCTATATTCAATCAGGAACCATAAGGTCTATTTAATGCTGAGAGTTGGGGATTCTCTTAAAGACTGGGGTGCCTCTTGTCTCCAGTGCAAAAATGTGAGCCAAAGTCTATCTGGTCTTTTTCAGGAGGAAGGCCCAGATGATTTCAGACTCCACCAGGAGGCCTCATTTACACCCTGGATTTTAAGGCATCATACTCCAAGTCTCATTTCCCAGTTCCCATTTGTGGGGCAATTAGAAAAACTCTCCATGGATGTTGGGTGCTTTGAAAGTCTCAGTTGGATGCTTCCTTGTGAATGTAAGACAGTCATTTTACTTTAAAGCCATTCGATTATTCCCAAATCAGCAACTCTGTTCCATGACAAAATCTTTGATTGTCACTTTATTTTTCTTTGAAAAGAATAATTTCCAAAAGAAAGTAGGTGAAGGAGTTATTATAAAAGCATATGAAATATTTGGGATTGTGTGATGGTTATTTTTAAGCAAAAGGCATAGGAAAAACAAAGCAGAAAAGGGGAGATTTTAGTTTTCTCAAAAACTAACAAAGTCCCACCTTAAGTCCGGGAGTATCAGGTTAGAGTAGTTCTGAAAGGATTACCTGGCCCTCGGGAATTCTTAGCTGTGTGGTGTTTGTTTTTGTCTCCCAACAGAGGTGTGGTATGAAGGGGTCAGGTAGAAGGTGAGCAAGATGTTAAATGCTCCATTTCCTCACTGTGAAGGAACACTCTGCAGTCAAACCAGGTGAGCTGAAATAACTGGATATGTTTCTCCACGGAGCTAGTGTTTTGATCAAACACTTCCTCAACAAATCTTATTCCCTGACTCAAGCATTCTTTGCTGCTGCCAGTGATAGGAGTATGAATGCAGTCAAAACACCTCCGAAAAAAGGAAATGGCAAAGAAATAGAATGATATCGTCTGTTTTCTATAAAAGGGATAATTGATACTACACTATCTGGACTTGAATGAATTAGATATTTGCAACTTGATTTCATAAAGAAATAACTGGGATGAGCTTTTAATATTTAAAAATCTGATGGTTATAGTAACTAGTAGTGATATAGAGACAACGACCACATATTTAGGAGGAAACAATTGTTGAGGAAACCAGGTAGTGATGTTGAATGGATTCTAAGCCAATCTGGGTTTTAGTTCCCTAATCTAGGAGACAGGGGACTGGACTAAATTATTTCTAAGAACAATCTTGCCCTGAAAACTCTGACTCTATCTGGATATCTCTTAATTCACAAACATATACTATAAACTTAGTCACTGAATAAAAAAGTAGTTCAGCAGTATTATTTATATTTCACTAAAACTGCTTTGAGAACCTATTTTTGGTTTGTAGACAGAATAGAGGAATAAGGGATTTCAAACACAAATGGCAAATGGGCAATGAAAGATGGACACCTATATTGCCTATCTGCCTTACTAGAACTTTCCTAATGGCTATTTATCCTTCATAAGTCCCCATATAAATTATCCATTACCTGTAAAAAGTTCACAATCACCATTTATTTCTAGTAGGACACTTATATTTTCCCTATTAAAATGAGTCCAGAAATTCAGACAGTCTAAGAAATGGGACTATTTGGAGTTGCCAGTGTAATCAAATGCCCTCTGTGCGAGAAAACTTGCATATTCTGAAAGGATTGTATCCATTGACTGACAAGTTCTTGAGCATAGGAACCCACTTATGCGACCTAAGTAGAGTGGAGTGTATTGCTAAAAGGACTTAATTCACCCAACTTTTTCACTCTCACCCAGTTCACCTCCTACGCTTGCTGCACCTTTCCACCTTTTTTCAAAGCTCCTCCTGTTCCAGTTAGGTTTCAAATAAATATTGGCATCCTCATCTGACAGCTAGTACTGAGTGTACCTGGAAGACAGTCCAGTTCACTGGAAAGCACACGGGCTTTTTAGTAAAATATATCTTCCTTTGACTTCTTTGCCATTTACAAGGTATGTGGCTTTAGGCAAATTACCCTCCTTGAGTTCAGTTTCTCCCCTACATAATGGGCATAACAGCATCTACTTTGCAGTGTTACTGTGAATAATAACTAATCTAAGGTAAATGGAATACTTAACATCATAATGGCATTCAATACATTAATTATAGCTAGAATTAAGAAAGTATCTTTTTTTTAAGATTATATTTATTTATTCGACAAATAGAGATCACAAGTAGGCAGAGAGGCAGGTGGGGGGGCGGGGGAAGCAGGCTCCCTGCTGAGCAGAGAGACCATGTGGGGCTCAGTCCCAGGATCCTGGGATCACAACCCGAGCCAAAGGCAGAGGCTTTAACCCACTGAGCCACCCAGGCGCCCCAAGAAAGTATCTTTGATAGGATTTTGAATGAACCTATGATTTGATCACATCACTTCCTACTCTAAAATTTTCAAGAGCCCCTCCTTGTTCTGAAACTTTTCGTCGTCTTCATATAGCTTACCATGTCCTTCCTGCTCTGATTACTGACCTCTCCAGTCACGTTACCGAACCCACACCTTCCACTGCGCTCCGTGCTCCAGCCATACTGAGGGCTTGGTTGTGGTCGTTTTATTATGCTGAGAGAAAATGCATTCATGCTATTCCTTCTGCCTGAAATGTGCTTTTCCTGCTTGTCTTAGAACTAATTCCTGGTCACCTCTTAGCTTCATTTAGTCAATAGACTTCCTGAGCCAGCCTGGATTATGAGTTACCAAAACCGTCTGCATTTCCTCTGTCCTAGCGCTTACCACATTGTTCTACGATTTCCTAGTCAGGTGTCTATATCCCTCTTACGCTGTGAGTTCATCGAGAGCTAAACTGTGTCTATCCTGTTACTTCACCATAGCCCAGTAACATGCCTGGCACATACTATGCAATCACTAAATAAGTCAGTAGACGAATGCGTAGACTCCAATTTCCATTTCTCCATGTGGCCAGTTATATGGCTTCAGGCAGCCATGAGAAGGATATGAGCTTCCGAGTTCTTTCTTTCTTACCACTTCCTTTTTGAATAGCAAAGGAGCATATGGATTAAGCAGAATGCTTAATTTTTAAGAGAAATTCTGCAAATTGGCAGAAGACGGTTTAAGATAGTCTTTCCAAGAAGTCAAGCTTGAAGAAACAGCCTTGATCAATAGAAGGAGTTCATTTTTATCAATTTCATTATTAAAAATATATAGTATATGTACGGTATGATTTCAGTTAATAAATATATGTATGCATACTTAACCAGAGGGGGGAAAAACTGGATAGAAATACTGGAAAGAAAATTTGAATTTGACATCTCTAGTTTTTGTTTTTTTAATTTTCTTCCTCATGTTTTTCTGTCTAGTCAAATGTACTCTAATGCTCATGTATTAGTTACGTAAATTTTTTACTCAGGTATAATTGACATACAGTGTTATATTCATTTCAGGGGTATAATATAATGATTAAACAATACTATATATTACTCACTGCTCATTGTAAGTGCACTCTTAATCCCCATCACCTGTTTCACCCATCCTCCACCCCCCACCCTCGGGCAACCACTCACTTGTTCTTCATAGTTAAGAGTCTGTTTTTTTCATTTGTCTCTTTTTTCTTTGTTCATTTGCTTTGTTTCTTAAGTTCCACATCTGAGTGAAATCATAGCATCTTTGTCATTCTCTGATTTTTACTGCATTTTCAGATCTCAGTTTCTTTACAGTCTTTCCAGATAAGACACTTGGCCAAAGAGAAAGGTCCCTCTTTCCCTTCCAGCGAAGCCCTTCAACATTTACACAGTCTGAGATTTATTTTCTCTATTCCTTACTATTATCTTGGGGTTTTCTGTTTCCTAATATCCCTAATTGTATTAACTACTCTCTAAAATTAGAAGTTTGCTTTTAAAAGATTTCATGGTTTCTAGGATGTCATTGAACATTCTTCCAAAATACTATTGACTTAATGAATTTTGCATAAGAAGATACTTTCTACAGGAAATAAGCAAGAGTGCAGGTCTGCCCACTCTGAAGACACAGATAATTAGTTCTTGACTTATTTATTTATTTATTTATTTATTTATTTATTTATTTGACAGAGAGAGTGAGAGAGAGCACAAGCAGGGGAACAACAGGCAGAGGGAGAAGGAGAAGCAGGCTCCCTGCTCAGCAGAGAGCCCAAGGTGGGGCTTGATCCCAGGACTCTGGGATCATGACCTGGGCCCAAAGCAGACGCTTAACTGACTGAGCCACCCAGGCTCCCTAGTTCCTGACTTTTTAGAACATTATAGCATTTGGAGTTTTTTTACCAATTACAGTGAATGACAAATTTTAAATTAGGAAAGCAAAGTTCTCCTATCTTTTGAAAAAAACAAAATTACCTTCTAAATCTTTATCAGAAATTGTTTATATAAAGTGTGTTGCCTTTAAAGACAAAGGAAAAATACAATCAAATAATAATGTTGTGTTACTAGATCATCAGTGGGTTCTTTCTACTCCACTAACATAATTTTTAAAAGAATATTTGAATAACTTTGATCTAATCACAGCAAATTTTCTGCTCAATAGATGATGAGAAATTTGCTTTTAAATGGGAAGGTCGGTAAAGATTTTTTTTTTCCTTTTAAGACACGCCAGTGTGTTAGAAATAGAAAAAAAGATAGAATAACACTGTTTTTAACACTATTTAAGGTTTAAATAGTGCATCATCAGGTATCGTGCATCATCAAATCGATGTGTTTGCTGATGAGTATTGCCTGCTGACAATTCCTCTAGTTTATACCAACTGTTCTTGAAAATAACAAAAACAAAAACAAACAAACAAACAAAAAACCTCTTAATTTTTGTTATTACCAGGAAGAGAACATCTCAGTTTTAGGAAGCTCTCAGAGAGGACAGAAAGCATTTTCATGGAATCTGAAAATGGTCAACCAGATATCCCCATAACATTTTAGAAATGACCAGCCTTCCCAGGTGTAGACCTAAGTCCTGACCTAACCTGAAAATGACACAATCGTATTTTCTGACTCTTGTAATGCTCCTGTACCTGAGCTAACTGGCGAGGATAGGAGAAGTTAATGCCATCACTCTGACCCTCATTTAAATCTCATGGTTCAGGGATTCATGAAGAGTCAAAGCATAATTGTGCCTTGCAAACACAGTAGGTACCTCAGTGTTTTTTGAGATCATACTTTAATAACTGAAAAGCCAACCATGAGAAATCTAGCTAATGTTTGCCTCACTGCAGCCTGAAGCCACATTTAGCAAACCCACTCAGAATAACCAGGAGAGCCACTTAACAAGCAATAATATGAAGTCTTAAAAGAAAAAGAAAAAAGGCATGCGAGCGATGTCAAAGGCTCTGATTTCCGGATGTGCCCTGACTTTTTGTCACTTTTCCTTTTCTTTGAAAAATGGGAATAATTCTTATCACTGAACCATCAGAATATTGAGTAGACAATAAGTTAGCACTTAAAAAGGATTTAAGGTGAAAGGTGCTATGTGGGTTCAAGGTATTTGTTAATGTTACTACTCAATCTATTTTGGCCCAACATTGAAACAAAAGCAACTTCTATTACAAATAATATGTTGCTAAAATAACCTAAGGAAAGGAGAATAGAGATGCCTGGGTGGCTCAGCTTGCTAAGTGTCTGCTTTTGGCAGGAGTCCCACATCAGGCTCTGTGCTCAGTGAGGAACCTACTTCTCCCTCTCCCTCTCCCTGTCGCTCCCCCACTTACGCACTTGCTCTCTCTCTCTCTTTCTCTCGCTTTCTGATAAATAAATAAGTAAATAAAAAGAAGGAAAGGGAAAATAAATGAATTTCCAAATACAGATAGTTATCATCTGGATTATTGAGAATTCATATTGAGGCTATAAGCTTTGAACACTAAAAATAATGTTCCTTTAATTTTTAAATATCTTTAATCAAAGAAGAAACATTTGGGGAAGAAAAATAGGTAACATGTTAGTACCTGTTTATGAAGAAGTGACATTTGTAGGTGCACACTAATAAATATGTTTGTAAAGACAGTTTTTATGGCAAGACTGTATTAAGCAGAAGTTTACTCTAGCAAGTTTTACAAATGGTATATGTAACAAAAGGTGCATGTGTGAACTCAGGAAATATGCAGGACTTAAACTTGAGCAGGTTCATTTAAGATCTTAGACACAGTCCAAAGTCCAGAAATATGTATGTATGTGTGTGTCTGTATATATACATAAATTTATCTAATATAGGTTATATTAATATGTCAATATATCATTTATCAGTATAATTGTATATCAAATATTAATGATATATTAATCAATATCATATATCCTATATTAATATATGAAATATGTTAATATATTTATTATTATATTTATAATAATGAGCGCTGTGTGTTGTGTAAGACTGATGAATCACAGACCTGTATGCCTGAAACAAATAATACATTATATATTAATAATTTTAAAATAAAATAATATAGTCTTAAAATAATAATTATATATATATGTGCGTGTGTGTGTGTGTGTGTGTGTGTGTATGAATTTGAACTGAGAACAGATATGATGTTATAACATCTGCCTTTACGTAGCCTTTCAATTAGCTTCTAAAGGCTAAACTGCTACCTTTCCTGCTCACAGGTAGCTATTAATGATAGGATCGAATCTCTAGAAGTGCTTCATCTAGACTCCCAATATTTCCTTCCATGTAGAGGAATCTTCACTAGCATAGCAGTCCTGACAATTCTGCCCTCCGAAAAAAAAAAGCAATCACTTAATTTTATTGAGCCCCTCTATCTTCCCATTCTCCTGGGAGCTAAGTGCCTACAGAAAGCATACAGTCCACTCTGTTTTGGACTCAAAGTTTTAGAGGAGGTCCATGTTGTACAAAGCTGGGAATAGGACGGGTAAGTCCTTCTCAGTCTGAAGTTCAGTATTAGTAAGTCCATTTTCCAAAATCAGCTTTATCAGTGAGAAAATTTATAATTTGTTTTCCATCATCTTACTATCTTATTTTCATAATTTGTTTTCCGTCCACCTGACTATCTTGTTTTTCATAATTTGTTTTCCATCCATCTCACTGTCTTATTTTTCATTGGTTCAGACTCAGCTGGGAATAGAAATATCCCTTATCTTGAGCCCCCTAAAGACTCCTCAAACCCACAATACAACGGGAGGTACACACATACCTGCCTTTTCTAAGCCAAAGGAATGAAAGAAAGTCTAAGTCCCCAAAGGCTTAGAATGAAATATTATGGATATAAACTCACCAAAATTAAACTCTGCCATTAGAAAATGGAATTGGGTTAGTTTCTTGTAGTTACTGTAACAAATTGCCACAAACTCAGTGACTTGAAGCAACATTAATTTATCCTCTCACTGTTCTAAAGGACAGAAGCTCAAAATCAGTTTCACTGGCCCTAAAGCAGGGAGTCAGCAGGGCCATGCGGCCTCTCAAGACTCCAGGGGACAATCTGGTCCTTGCCTCTTCCAGCTTCTAGTGATTGCTGGCTCTCCTCATTCCTGGCTTCATGACCACATGATTTCTTTCTCTTCTTTGTGAGTCACATCTCCTTCTGTCTCTCTTTTATAAGGATATGTGTGACTACATTTAGGGCCCACTCTGATAATCTGGGAACATCTTTTCATCTCAAAATTCTTGACTTAATCACTTACAAAGGTCATTTTTCCTTTTTTCTTTTTTAAGATTTTAAAATTTTATTTATTTGAGAGAGAGCAAGAGAGAACATGAGTGGGGTGGGAAAGGGGAAGGGGCAAAGGTAGAGGGAGAACCTGAGCAGAGAACCTAAAATGGAGCTTAATCTTAGGACCCTGAGATCATGACCCAAGCCTAAGGCAGTTGCTTAACCAACTGAGCCACCCAGGTGCCCCTGCAAAGGTCATTTTTCTATCTAAAGTAGCATTTATAGATTCTAAGTACTAGGACCTCATATCTTTGGGGGACCATTTTTCAGTCTACCACATTAATTTCAGGAGTCACAAATAAGTCTCATTTCCTTTCCCCCTTTTCTCTATATTCTGAAGTTTTACAATTTAAGATTTTAAAATACATAGTTTTACACCACAGTCTTAGAGAATCAAGGCAGTCAGTCCATTCTAGAGTTGGACCACCCAAATGATATTTACAAAGAATATATCATAAGATGATCACCTTTTCTGTGCATGTGTGTGAATTGCCAAATTTCAAATACATGCCATGTAATTTTCTACCTGAAGTGTAGTAAAGTATAAATTTAAAAATGTAAATGATTTCTACATTTATCATTGACATTATAAATTCAGGACCAAAGTTATTTATAAACCTATTTTTAAAATCCTGGTCAAAGCATTTGCTAAAACAGGTCAAATATTAAGTCTTTTTTTTTTCTTTACATAGAGCATATGATGGAATTAATCATAATTCTGATAAGAAGTTATAATTTACTATCAAATTGTAAAAAATACTCATAGCTAAGAACCATTGACTTCTTAGATATACTCAATTTCATTTTACTCTTTCTTTTTTTTTTTTTAAGTAGTTGACTTTGTGTTGTCACGTTCCACCAATATTCAAAAGATTTGCCACTTGACAAGAGTTATTGCTTGCAGAGATGAATGGGAGACAAGTCATGGTGAAAGGTAGGCATAGAGCTAAGCTCTCTCACTGGCTAGGGAACTTATACTCAAGATCACAAGTGCACTTTTCAGTGAGGGCAGGCTATGCTGTGATAACATATACACCTCCAAATTTAATGTCTTAGGGAACAAGACATTTACTTCTCTTTCAGACAACAGACCAGAGTGGGAGTTCCAGATCAGGGGCAGCTCAGCTCTATTTAGTCATCCAGTGGACCAGGATGACAAACCCTCCATCATCCTTTCAAAGTGGCCCTGGTCACCTCTTTCCCAGGAAGCCAGAAAGTAGACATGCAAAAGCACATCTGTACAAGAACTCTAGCACCTTGGCACACCAAACTGCAAGAGAGACTGGGAAATCGAGTTTAACTATGTGCGCAAGAAGAAGAGGAGAAGGAATTTTGGTGAACCGCTTTCAGTCTTTGCCACATGCACTATACAGATTTCTGCCTCAACAAAATTAAAGGTAACTATGTAAGTAGTTTTAAGATAATTATGTAAGTAGTAATCATGGGCATTTGGGGTTATTACCAGCATTCACACCTGTGAACAGTAAGGATTTATTCTACTCAAGCAACTATTTATGTGTAGGGTAGGGAAAGGGAAAAAGATAGAAATGGTTTATTTTCTTTTAGTTATCCCATATATTAGTTCATATAAATTGTCTCAAGGGATGGTAGCTCAGGCTTTTTTCTAAGTAAACTTAAGTATTATATAATATATGTTGAGAAGTTTTTCTTTCCTCAGTTCTTCAGTCCACTGAGGAAGGAAATAGGCCAAGAGAGTTAAACTTCTTTTCTCGAAAGGCCTAACTATTGGTCTAGGCTGAGTTCCAAGAGCGGAGACAAGGAACGGTTAACTAGTGGGACTGTCCTTTTGCCGAATGAAGAGAAGAAAAGAAGAATTCCAAGTCCGTTTCCCAGGCACAGGAAGGACCAGGAAGCAAGGAAATCTCCAATTTTCAAGTCCACTGAGCAGGATACAAGAACAGGGTCCAAAACAAAGAGTTCTCCATTGAGAACCGGTAAGATGGAGTAATCAAGTCCTGCAAACAGGCTGAGCCTGGAAAGAAGCCCAGAAGCAATGGCATTCTTGGGAGGGAAGTTTCTCTGGACCCTTAAGGAGCTGAGACTTTGACATTCCAACCCTGCCTTTAGCTGGCCATTTGGCTCCTCCTTCCATTTGGAGCGGAGTAATCTGAAGTTAAACCACTCACAGCATGAGAATGCTGATTCATGACAAGTCATGAAGGGAAAATAAAACAAAACAAAACTTTACAAACAAAATAAGCAGAACCACCTGCAAGGCCTATGAGAAATCAGCTTTCATGGAAAAGAGGTATTATAGCATGGCTTGGGATTTAAGTACAGTGAATTTTAACCAAAAAGAGTTTGACTCAATTCCCTGTCCTTGCCACTGAGTAGCCTGTTACCTTAGGCAAGTGGTTTACACTCTCCAAATCTTAGTTTGTAAAAAAGAGAGGTAAAAATACTACCTAACTCATGTTTTCTGGGTGTATGCGTGTGTGTGGATTTCTTTAGGATTTAAATGAACAAATGTTCAACTATACTTACTAAGGTATAGGTACCCAACGAATACCAGTTAAAAATATTTTGAAGAATGTTCGAATATTTTTCTGTGTTTCTGGGTATAAAAACTGCCTTTACAGCTATTAATTAATTGATTAATTAAACCATTTGCCATGACTTCTTAGGCTCTATTGAGGGTAGGGGTTTAAGTTATGACAACTGACCTATCTAACAAAGTAATATGCTAATTTAAGAATGTTCTCTCTCAGACATGTGTGTTCCCTGTAAACCTAGGTATAGTTCTAAGCTCTTAAGGAAATAAATACCAATAAAAAAAGATGACATAGATCAAGCAATGTGGAAAAACCATCCACAGTGATATCTCTCAGCATTCTTTCAGATTTCTCAGCATATGAGTTGTATAATACGCTAAGAATTCATGATTCTCTGCAATTTATTTAATATTTCCAAAATGGGCCATCTTTCCTATCATTACTCTGTCTAGATCATTATGAATTTTATTTTCAGGGACTTCTAGTCGTTTCTTAGGAACCCATCATCACTGGGCCTGCCAGTGCATCTTCTGGCAAACTGTGAGAATAGCATTTGTTGGCAATTGTGAGAACAAAAGAAGATTTTTTTAAAGGTGATGAAGCAGAAAGGGAAAGCAGATGCCCCTGAGGAACAAGGAAAAATGTCAAGGGAATTTGTCTATCTTCTTGGCATCCGATGGCTTGAAGGTAAGGGGGATGTGCCAGGTTATTGCCTCATGAAAAGCAGAGAGGGAAGGGTTCCTATGATTGCTCGAAAAAGATGGCTTGGAAAAGGAAGGTGACAGTCTTAGAGAAGAGGAGTTGCCACATAAATTGGGAGGCAGATAAATCTCAGATAAAATTGGGAAGTGATAAGATAAAAGATTTCCCAAATGCACTGGAAAAATTAGTGGAATCTTCAAATGTTTTATAATAATTATATTAACTAATATTTATTAAGCATCTGTTATGTGCCCAGTACTATGCTAAGTACTTTACATGCTTTTCTTTAGTTAATACTGTATCCCTAAGAGGTACACACCAATATTTTCCCCACTATATAGATTGGGAAACTAATGATTGTAGAGGTTAAGTCCTCAGGCTTATGTGACTTTATGGAATAGTATAGAGCAAAAATCACATATTCAGAACCTGGCTAGGAAAAGAACTTGTTTATGAATGTATTTTTCAGTGATACCTAAATTCTAAGAAAACTTTGCTCACATCCTCTTGGATGAATTGATAACTAGTTTTATGTCTGGAAAGACATGTTTCTCTGAGGTCACGTTGCAGCACTTTCAAAAGGGTTTCCCTCAAGGGTGTTTCATCTATTAGTATCAGCAAAAGAATCTCACAGAATGACTAATTTTTAGTAATTGTGACCGGCAAGTCTTTGTTGAGTCATTCTCTTCAGAAATAACACCCTGATTCATCAGATCTGTTTTTAACATTAATTATAGTTAACATCGGACGTATTCTTTACCCTTTCTTTACATCACTGAATACTAGAGAGAAAATAAGACCAGCCTAGCTCAGATTATTGTTAAAATAATAATTATTAGTGATTTAGGGTGAAAATGGAATTACTTCAACAGCTCATGAAATCAGATATGTCTTATATTTCATAAGATAAAAAAGAGCATCATTAAGTACTTTTCTTAATGCTTAATGTTAATGTTGTCCACAAATTGCATGGTACAAATTATATGCTTTCACATTAAAAAACAAAAAGATTTTAATGTGTTCATTCTAAGAAGTGAAATGATCAGTAAGGAAGCATTAACTTAAAATTAGCTGTCTTTCAAAAGCCTTGTGAAACTAACAAATGACTTACCATGAACAGCTGAGACTTCTAAAAATTGTCACTACCATTTGCATAATAAAGTGTGTTTTGGCCTTTAATTAAAAGTGGTTAGTTTTTGAACTTCTAATGTAGGTGTACAGAAAGATGTCAGCAACACTGGATCAAATAGACTAATTTTTTTTCCGGACTAGTCTCTTTATAGTATTATTGGCACATCATATTACACTATTTTCAGGTGTACAACTTAGTGATCTGATAATTTTTTACATTATGCTATGTTCACCACAAGTGTAGATACCATCTGCCCCATTACATCACTATTATTATATCACAGACTGTATTTCTTATGCTCTGCTTTTTATTCCCATGACTTACTCATTCCATAACTGGAGGCTTGTATCTCCCTCTCCCCTTCACCTATTTTGCCCAGTCTCCCCACCCACCTCTCCTCTGGCAACAATCGGTTTGCTCTCTGTATTTATAGTTCTGATTCTGCTTTTTGTTTATTCATTGTTTTAGATTCCATTTATGAATGTAATCATATTTGTATTTGTCTTTCTCAGCCTGACCTATTTCACTTAGGATAGTATCCTCTAGGTTTATCTATGTTTCTCAAATGGCATGATCTTATTCTTTTTTATGGCTGTGTGCTATTCCTCTGTGTGTGTGTGTGTGTGTGTGTGTGTGTGTGAGCGCACGCATGTTCGTACACACCGCATTTTCCTTATCCATTCGTCTACTGATGGACACTTGGGTTGCTTCCAGCCTTGGCTATTGTAAATAATACTGCAATAAACATAAAAATAAAAAAATTTTCTAAAACATTTCCTTTGAACCTCTCCTTTCCCCCCAAATACCATAAATCTCTCTTCTTTTCCTGCAAAGCCTTAGTATGCACCAACTCTAGTCTTAGTCCTTACTTGCTTCTCCATACCAGCCCTTTCTTTGGTCATCAGTGGGGAGTCCCATGTTGCTTTAAAGGTGGAATCAGTTTGCCTCTTAGCTCCCTCCAACACTTTTATCCTTTTGATGTATTTATCTTCTTGAGTTAGTGTTTTCATTTTCCCTGGGTAAATACCCAATAGTAGAATTACTGGGTCCTGTGGTATTTCTATTTTGAATTTTTTGAGGAAACTTCGTACTGTTTTCTACCCCCACCAACAGTGCATGAGGGTTTCTTTTTCTCTATATCCTCACCAACATTTGTTTTTTTTTTTTCATCTTGATTTTACCCATGTGACAGGTGTGAGGCGATATCTCATGGTTTTGACTTGCATTTCCCTGATTAGTGATGATAAGCATCTTTTCATGTGTCTGTTCTGTTGGCCATATATATGTCTTCTTTGTGAAAATATCTATTCAGATCCTCTGCCTATTTTTTTTTAAATTGGATTGCTTGTTCAGATAGACTAATTTAGAGAGAAAACTTTTCTCCCCCCTTGGTAAGACAAAAGTGCCTGTGGTGAATATTTGTTGTTTTTTAAATAAGTTTAGCATCCCTTTCCTTTGGTTTGATAATGCCCGGATACTTTCTGATTTTCTGTGGGATCTGACCATTCTCTTCATATACTATTGTGGTGGGACCATCAAACTATGTACAAAGAGTGGGTTGGCATTTCTCCCCATCCCTACTCTCACTTGCCAAGACCAATGAGATAGAAGTCCTAGGACAGAACATGGTTGGAGCTGAGTCTTTTGATTACAACTCCCCAAAGAGATTGTCACTATTTCTTCACCCAGATCCCTGTTACAGCTCTACTTCTGTCCCTCTGCATGTCTGGTTGTACTTCCCGTTTCTCAGGTATTGGGAGCTAGTCTGCATTCTGGCACTAAATTCCACTCCTCTTTATGTTAGTCTGTTTCTGTTGCTTGACTTAACTGGTATAGTACAATGTCCTTTCTTCTTTTACTGAAAATCTTAAACACATATGCTCTTTTTAACCTCGTAAATGAGGTCAAAGCTTTCCTGAAAGTGTTTTGATCTTAACAAATACAACATTTTCTGTTACAATGAGCTCTTTTTGTTTAAAAGAATCATACCAGAATCTAAACTGTCATAACAAGTAACTACATATAGTAAAAACAAGAGTTCTCTCTCATTCTTCATTCATTTCTTCTAACCCTCATTATTTTGAGTTCTCTTCACTGGAAAAACAGTTAAACAGAACGTTTAACTATTTTGTATGTGAATTTGTTTCCAATTCTTTCTTCTAGAGTGTTCGTAGAGCCAACAAGAGGTTGTTGAAGGCCCCCTTCTCAGATATTGAAACAGGTGAGAAACTACCTTTCTGTATTAGGCTAACTTGTGTCCTAAAGCTATACGATAAGGAAGGAAAGCATGTTTTTAGACAATTTGGATAAAATTCACTTAGATCTCAATTATTTGGCCACTTGGAGTTGAAAGAGTTAGCAGCTTAAGGTTTAAATTGATGAGTTAAATTGAACATAGATCCAGCCACTCACTGAGGAGTGACAGTTACCAGGTTGGGCATGGGGATTGCCTCCCCCATGAGCAAATGCACTAACTAGACTGAGATCACCCTAGATGTCTCCTTATATTCAAAACCAAAATCCATCATATATAAGGTTTTTTTTTTTTAAATCACAAAATATACACACAAAGAAGTGCATAAAACTGATAAGTACATTTTAAGAACAATTATAAAGGGAACACATTCAGAACTATTTTTCATTCATTATATTCAGTATTTTATATTAGCATACTGAAAGCTTCCCAAGACTCCCAAGACCAAGGTTCCATGTGATGACCCTTAGTCCTTGTCCTTACCCCTATCAAAGCACTTATTCTGTTTTTTCATATCTATCCAGACCTCACACTTACCAGTGTTTACACATAAAGCTCCTTAAGGATATGGATCATACATTATTACCATTGTATCCTCACAGCTAGGCACAGAGTTGGTCGCTTAGTAAATCATGATAATAAATGAATGAAAATAAATAAGTGACCCATCACTGTCTTCAAACAGCTCCAAGGAAAATGGGAGGAGATAAACTAGTAAAACAACAATTAAATAAAATTTGCTAAGTGTTTTGATAAGGAGGGGGTGAGAGTCACGAAATTGGCACCCATGTCAACCACAGCTTCCTGGAAATGGTGCGCTGAGCTTTAGTGGAAGAGCAGGTGTCAGCAGTTGAGAAAGCAACGAGAAGGAGTAAAGTGCAGGAGGAGCAAGAGACCTAGTAACTTGAAAGGCTGTTAAGAGACTAAGGCATAGTCTAATCGGAGGTTCTTAATACAGACTCTGCAGATCCTGAAAGGTCCCTGAAGAGAATATAGAAGGTTCATGAACTTGGATGAGAAAAGAAATAGATCTCTGCTTTCACTAACTTCTAACTGAAATTTAGCATTTCTTTTGATTACGATATAGGTGACAAATACAATAGTAGTGATAACCTGTGACTTTGTCATGGAGACATCAAAATTTCATATCATAGTAGAGATGTTTGCAGATATCTTGAAATATAGTTTACACTCATTTTTAATTTGATATGGGAATAACAGATCTTTAATGTTTTGATAAATATTAATTGTGCATATGCAAATTTGTTTTTTGATGTTTAGATACTTATTTCTTTATAATTCATTTCCTTTCTAATTATATGTATTTTATTTTATGCATTTAAATGTTTAAAAATATTGTTCTGAGACAGGATTTATCAAATTCTCCATATTGGCAAAGAGGTCCAAGACAACAAAAAGGTCAAGAACCTTTCATGGTGGGAGTCAGAGAACAGGGTTTTTAGAGGGAAGGATAAATGGGAACCTTGGGGCCAGTTCTGTCACCTGAATAACTCAGTCCTGGGAGAGTTTCTCCTGCCTGTCATTATTTTCCCTTTGTCCCTTGTATGGGGCTCACCAATCATGGAGGCATCATTTGCACTTAACTTTATCTAGACAATCAAGGCATGAACTTACTAACTAGTGATTTCATTATACCAGGATACAGTTTAAGATCTTTGAACCAAGTTCTTTTTGTACAAATTACAAAAAAAAAAAAAAAATCATAATTTTCATCATAATAAATTATACTGAATTTATACATGACCTCTTTTTTTTCTTTTAAAGATTTTATTTATGAGAGAGAGAGAGAGAATGAATGAGAGAGAGAGCTCTCAAGAAAGAGGAGGGTCAGAGGGCAAAGCAGACTCCTTGCTGAGCAGAGAGCCATGTGGGAACTGGACCCTGGGACTCCATGACCTGAGCCAAAGGCAGTCACTTAATCAGCTGAGCCACCCCCAGGTGCCCTACATAACTTCTTTTCAACTAAGTTTTCCATCTACTATGTTTGTCTTCTTAAACAAGTCCTTGAAATAGAATAGATATACAGGAGAACAAGAAAAGGAAAATATGACACAGAGGTTTTTAGAGTTGGTTCACTTAACAAGTGCTGAATGTTTGCTATGTACTCTTTATATAACAATGGAATGATACAGGGAATAAAAGACACAATTTCTAACTTCAAACCTTATTTTATTCTATATATGGAGCCAAACTATGTGTCTGCAAAAGAGTATGAGACTGTCTATCAATATAACTGGCTACAAACATCCAAGGTAATACACTTGAGGAAAGTAATATGAACACACATAGAATTGGTGATGCTTCATGGAAAAGGCTTGTAAGCTCCCCTTTCAGAATTGAGAGTAATAGATGAACTAGCAAGTATGGAGCATTTGGCAAATTCCGAGACCTGTGCTAGTCTAGCATTTGTCAAATTTCTCATTTAATCTTCTCTGTAATTTCATTAGATACTGTTATTAATCTCATCCTACCCAAATTTAGGAAGATTACGTAAGACCTTCAAGGTCCTACAACAAGTAGATGACAGATCCTGCAAGTGAACGCAATAGAGAGCTCTTAAATAATTAACCTCCATGGGGACCAGGACCCAGTCATTTTCTTCATGTCCTTCTGCAGCAGCTAGCACAGGGGTTGGTATACTTTAGATGCTCCAATTTTGTAGTTGAGTGTATTTTAATTAAGTCAGGACAGAGTGGCTCTGACTTATTAAGAGGTAACACTGAAATTCAAGTTAACTTCCTGTTCATTCTTTCCTTTAAACCCAGCACTCCAGACAATTAGCAGCAGAAACAGAGACACAACTGCACTTCATTACAGCCCCTCTTCCGCCTAGCTCAACAACAAACAACAGCAGCAAATTACATTAACATATAGAGGGGTGAGAGAAGCACATGCCTTCGTGTGTGTTTGTGTATGTTATTTACCACAAACTCCTATTGATCATTTAATTTCTTCTTGTCTTCAATTTCTTCTTATTACCTATATTTATTACATACCTATATTTACATACCTATACTTACATAGGTATCTATATTTATTATGTTGTACCTATATTTATTACATTGTTGTTGTTGTGATGTTCTGAATATGTCCATGTGAGCATATGTTGGATTTTAGTCTTATTTTTCTTTATATTTACTTTTTACTTTATATCTTATAATATCCTCTCTCCATAAATAATATAGGCAGATGACAAATTGTTTGTACCTTTTATTTGTGTCCAAAAAGACTATCCCCCTACATATATCACTCACTTGTGTTTTATTCTTTTCCACCTAGGGTCTGGAGAGGAAAACTGCAGCTATTGATTTCCAAAGGCTTGCCACTTGGTTTCCTTGGAATTCCCATCTCTATGGTTCCTCTCCCTGAAGAAAACCCAGTTGTCAGCTTCAGGTTGAATTGCCTAAATCCTTGACTTCTTCCTGTGAGGCTTTCACTGAGACAAATTACAACTCATATTAGCATTTTATAAATAATTACATTAAATGCTTCTCAGAATTCAAATTTTAGGATGCCATCTCTTTTAATATTAGCAAAATGGATGTTCATATTTTTTCCGACAAACTCATGAGATGCTTACCTCAAATGACATATTCTGGATGAATTTTGGTTTCCTCTTAAATTTTGATCTACGATTTTGCAAATTTTTGACAATCCAGTCCCACGACAATATTTAGGAGGTCAACTACAGGCAACTATTCAAAAACAATTCCAGAAGGTATTCTCTTGCTTCCAGCCCACGCTTTATTGTTTCAGTGGCTAGGTAGTATTTCTTCAGTGGCTCCTTGATTCAAGCAGCATTAACTAAACAAAGGATGTTCCTTACTCAAAGAGGGGTCCTCGAAACAGCGTCTGTATCATTTGGGAATGCAGAACTCAGGCTCTACCTGAGCCTAATGAACCAGAAACTGATCTACATTTTATCCGAACCCCCAGGTGATTTTTAAAAGGTTTAATCCAGCACGCTGAGACTAAATGATTGGTGGTGAGCCCTCAGGGATACAGTATTGAGAAGAAATCCTCAGTCAGATTTGGGCTGGATGGAAAAGAGTAACAGAAGTGGCAAGTGATAATGTCATGACTTTAGGAGTGGGATACCTTGATCGCACCTGTCTTAGCTTTCCATCATCTTCTACTTGATCAAAACAACTTTATCATGAATTTTCTCACAACACATACTGTCTAATTTGGTCAGGCCAAACTTTGCATTTACATTATCCTGCAAATGTTATGTGTTTTCACTTATTGTATTAGTCAGGGTTTTCTAGGGAAACAGAACCAGAAGGATAGAGACAGGTAGGTAGGTAGATAGGTAGGAAGATAAATAATAAGAAAGTGGCTTATGGAAATTATGGAGGCTGGCAGGTCTCCCAGGAGCTGCAGGATGAGTTAACATGCTGGAGACCCTGCAGGGCTGATGGTTTGGTTCCAGTCTGAGTCAGAAGGCCTAAGAATCAGGAAAGCTAGTGGTATAAGTTCCAGTCCAAATGGCTCAAGACCCAGAAGGAGCCAGTGTTTCAATCTGAGTTCAAGATCAGGAAAAAAGCCCACATCTCAGTTTGAAAGCAGTCAGGCAGGAAGAATTCTTTCTTTAGTTAGAGGGGAGGTTCAGTGTTTTTGTCCTGTTTAGGCTTTCATTGGATTGGATGAGACCCAACCGTATTAGAGAGGGCAACTTCTTTACTCAGTCTGCTGATTTAAATGTTAATCTCATCCAGAAACACCCTCATAGAAACACCCAGAATAATATTTGACCAAATATCTGGACACACCATGGCTCAACCAAGCTGACACATAAAATCAAACATCAGACTGTCATGTTTCTGTACCCTGGGATTTTCCTCCTTGTACTACACATCTTTTGAGCCATAGCTCAAGGCCCGTGCTTCCTGGGAGACTTTCCCTAACTTTCCTTTGTGAATTTCCTCCTGATCCCCATTGCCTATAGCACTTGAGGAGTCAATATCATGTGCCAAGGCCAGGGTAATTTACTGTCTTTCACTTTCTACTCTTGTTTTTGGTGTGTTAGATTTGTCTGTACCTAAATTATTCCCCCTTTATTAAGGGAGAAATCTTGTCATACTTCCACTGCAAACTTCACAGTACTTAGATTATCCCCAAATCCTGAGTAACTGATTTTTTACTTTTTCCACTTCAGTTCATAAAAATATTTATCTTAGTACTTTTACTAATTAGAAGATACTTGAATATCTTTTCTACAAGAAGTGCTTACTGCTGAAATGACCGTTGTTACTATACATGCACTGACTGGGACCTTCTTGGAGATAGCCATGATGTTGAATTTGTATAGCATCATTTTTTTAAGTTCATAAAATGACATCATTTTAGATTTTGTCTTAGCTTGGATTCCATACACTGACACAGGTTTTGCTGAAAGAGCCTTGGGAGATAGTGTGTTCATACATATAGCCTACATGATATTGGGTAGGTAGCCATTTTATTGTAATGTCCTAGAGTCGCTATAGGTAGGAACTGGGAAAGGAGGTTAATGGAATTGCACAGAAAGAACCATGGACTGTGTAATGAGAAGGTTCATTTTTTCAGCCCAGAGTACATGCAGACATGGATGTTTCCCTCCCAAAGGAGTTTAAAATGTCCACTGGTTGGATTGCTTCAGCAAGTCACAATCTGACCATGGTAGAAGAAATGAAATAAGGGTTCCATGAGAGTCCACAGCTCTGAGCTGTCAGCACACCTGGAGGAGAGTGATGACATGTAGATAGTCAGGAGGTAGGTGAGAAGGGACAAATGGGTCTCTGTCAATATCAGACTTTTGCTGTTGATGAGTCTTGCTGCTGACCCAGGTATTGACACAGGTCCTCATAGCAGCTCTCAGGGCTAGGTTAGTTGCATTCTCTCTGGCAGTGACACCTGGGCATTAGCTCCCTATACTTTGATAAACTGATTCCCATGCCCATGCCTCTTTCCCTGGAACTTTGCCCTCTTAAAAGAACTTATCCTTACTTACCTAGATGGTCATACTTAAAGGAAAAAAGAGACCCTAGAGTACAAATGGGGGGGTCTATATACTATATGTCTAAATACTTAGAAGTTTAGACCAACAAATACTTGAATGAAATATATTCCTATCTATGTCCTTGACCTAGAAAGTCAGGTTCAAGTATAAGATGCATTGTAGCCCTTCAGGTACAGTTATGTCTTCAGTAAAAAACAGTTACCCTTAACCAAAAGCTTAGGAGATGGCACAGACTACTCTTGGGAGGATGGACAAGTCAAAGAGGCCAGTGATGTCCAATAGGCTCAGTGCTTGTGTTGGGTGGGAAGTTCTGAAGACTCTGGAATCCAGAGAGTCATCCTAGAAGAGAGGCCATGGACTCAGTGGAAAAGGATACAACCAACAGATAACTAGAGTCAAATCTCTAATGCAGAAACCCAAACTAGAGCATTCTCTAAGGTTAGTCTTGAGGCATAGGAGGCAGACAGTGGCTCTTGTACATTAGTACAAAACTTTCACCACAGCATAGCAAGGAGGATACAGACAAGACAACCTAGAGGAAAACTCACACATACACCACTCAGGTCAGAGAGTTTAAAGCTTTAGTTTCAGGAAATGTCCACTCAAAGGCGTCTGGTATTTTCAGCTGATATCAGGATGAATTCAAGTCCTTCACATAGGGGAAAAACATTGGAAAAAAACTCCATATATAAAAAGTGTGCTCAGTGTCAAATGTATATGTAAGAAGTCAGACTTCCAATGATTTTTCATTAAAGCCCCTGAAGCAAGATGCAGGTTCCCAGAACAAGCAAGACAGGACATAGAGAAGAGAATTTCCGGAATTTAGAAAAAGAAGAATCCAGACCATCTGAAGTCAGAAATTATGTTCTTGGTTACAGATCCTCTTACATATCCTTATGGTTTACCGATAGCAAAATGTAGATGGTTCTCCTTTCAGAATCAGGGTTCAGTCATTCTGAATATATCCTGTTATCCACCTGAATCCCCCAAGTCATACTATTTATAGATACTTACACCAGCCCGGGGAAACCTCTCCTCTACCAGCTCAGGAAAACCAGTTATGCCCATCTTTTCCCATCCCTGCTTTCAGTGACTTCAGGATGGTTGCTCGAAATTGGCATGAGCGGTAGTACATTTTAACACCATGGAAATTGGCAAACACTACAAATCAGGGTTTGTCTTTCCCTCGAGAACCTTGTGTTACAAAATTACTAGCATACAACTGTACCTAGGCCTAAAGTGGGCAAAAATATCAGATAACTAGCTATCTTACTTAATGATGCCAAATAATTTCTGAATAGGGTATGTACTTACTACCCACCGAAGCATAACTTACATACTTGTATCTAAATCTGATTCTAATGTATATTTTTCCGAAAATTCTTTAGATTTTGTTTTCAAAGGTTAAAAATGAGAAATATCAGTAATTAAAAATTGTCAGTGTTATCTCCCAGATTACTTTGTCCAAATGTGATTTTAAAAGAATAATGTGTTTCCTAGGAAGATAACAAAAACTAGTTCTGAGTTTTAAAAACAAAGGGGAAAAAATACCCCGAGCCTGGTCAGAAAGAGCCTGGTCAGAAAGTGCTACTAAGCTCTTGAGAGTAATTTTGAACAGCACAAGCCATTCTCATATTGATGATTTCACTCTAGGGTTTGTTTTCAGAAACTGCCTAGAGCACCAAAAACAATATGAAAAAAAAAAAAAATCCCCCAAAAAAAAAAAAAAAAAAAAAACCAAAAAAACCAGCTGTGTGTGCATTTCCTCTGGGAGTCTGTCATCCCTTTGGTTCCCCTCTCCTGAAAGAAATTTTTAAAAATTCAAGTTTCCTCCTTCGAGTCATGCTTCAACACGCCGAAGGCAGACGAGGCACACCTGCTCCACCTTCCCGGCACGTCGCTCATCAGCAGCTGGGAGAAGACCTGGAGAGGGAACAGTGACAGAATGATCCTCGTGATCAGCCCCTAAAGAACTGGGAAGGGCCTCGGCTGTTCTATGTCTGAAGCCATAAAGTTGCAAAATTTGGGAATGTCAGAAGTACAGGGAAAACTAGCTATGTAATTCCTTTACTGGGAAGAAGGACTGAAAACTGTCGTTACCGTTTGTCAGCTTTTGGCCGTTCGAGAATACTAGACACGCATGCCCTGACTCCATCCCTGTTCTCATTTATTTGCCACATCTGTGGAGAAAACCACAGACTAGAAAGAAATTACCTTGACAACTTCTTTCACCCAAAGAGCTGTGTAGTATTTTCTCAATGTTGTAGTCCATACTTGCTCCCAAAACACATTTGTGGAATGGAATTGGGAAGTTTCTGATTTGAATTTAACAGTTCGGACGTGGCTGTGGTTTCACGTGTCTGGTACAAAGTAAATATCTTGATTTCTAATGAAATTTTAAAGAATAACTATCTCCTTTGGGGCAAGCATTACAATGTAGACAATTCACTGTGGTGGGTTTAATAACGGCCCCCAAAATGTCCATATCCTGATGTTCAGAACCTGTGCATGTATAATGGTCTGTAGTTAAAGGGACTTTGCAGGTGGGACTAAGTAAGGGCTTTTAAATTGGGAAGAGTATTCTGGATTATCCAGGTGAGCCCAATGTAATCACAGGTATAAGAGGGAGAGGGGAAGATCCCAGAGATTTAAGTGTTGCGCTGCTGTCTTTGAAGATGGAGCAAGGGATCTAGAGCCAAGGAAGAGGCGAAGAAATACATTCTTCCCTCCAAACTCCAGGAGGAAGGCAGCCCTGCTGACATTTTGGTTTTAGCCTGGTGGAAGCCATCTCAGACTTCGGATCTCCAGAACTGTAAGAAAATAAATTTATGTTGTTTTAAACCACCAGCTTGTTACAGCAATTGTAGGAAACTCCTATATTTACCAAGCAAAACTTAAAAAATCTCTTCAGCTTTTATGGGGTAAATTTTAGCTACAATCCCCAAGATTAGAGACCGTGTATGTCTCCATCTCACCCCACACTGTTACTTGTCAAGGTTACATGCAAATCACTATTCAGGTTTTCTACCCAAGGTCCTTCTGTTTCAACAATGCCGTTTTGATGTGAATGCCGAAGGATAATTTTTAGACTTAAGGAAAAACCTATGATAGCATCAGTAGACACAGACCTATTTAAAACACTAAGAGCGATTTCACTGTTGAAGCAGATAGGTTGTCAGTTGATTATGATGACTTTTCGATGAGTAAAATCTCACCTTCTGTGGAAACGGAGACTGTGTGTGTGCAGTTAGCTGGAAGGATTATAGGAAGCAAAAGAAACCTATTTTAAGAATGTTATGTAAAACTTCAAGGGAAGTCTAAGTTTGATTTCCCCTACCCCCACCCACCCCACCCCCGCCAAAGAAAAGAAAAAAGATGGGAGTGGGGTGCCTGGCTGGAGGGGATAGCCCAAGTCACTGGTGCACATGCTGGGGGGAGGGAAGCTGGTAAGGCACCAGCAGAGCCATCTCTCAAGGGCCCGGGCAAATGAGGCACAATACTCCAAAGGAACCATAAAGCCAAAGAGGAATACAGGTGGTTTTTTGTTTTGTTTTGTTTTTTGTTTTTAAGATTTTATTTATTTATTTATTTGAAAGAAAGAGATCACAAGCAGGCAGAGAGGCAGGCAGAGGGAGAGGATGGGAAGCAGGCTCCCCGCCGAGCAGAGAGCCCGATGCGGGGCTCGATCCCAGGACCCTGGGATCACGACCTGAGCCAAAAGCAGAGGCTTTAACCCACTGAGCCACCCAGGCGCCCCAAGGAGACAGGTTTTTAACCGACTTTTCCCTGACCTGAAAAGCCATAAGACCAATCAAAAGAGAACTTCTGTGGGGAAGAGGCGTACCTTGGAGAGAAGCCAGAGCCAGCCACTGGAGCAATGCTTGTTTTTGATGTTTCCATTGGGTGGGTGGGTATGGGTCCCTCGGGTGAATGAGGAAGGAATAGGCAAAGGTGGCGATCCCGTTTGGGGGGAAAAAAGCGTCTCTGATGTTGACTGTGAAAAAGGCAGAAATAAGATAACAGAATCTTAGGTGTTAGATGGCTGTTTTTTGAAATCTACCTTGATGGGATTTGGGGAAACTATCCAGATTTGGGGAGAGAGCAGCATAAATCCCAATTGGTCAGTTTCTCTTGAGCAAACAGAGCGCTTGTAGAGGTCTCTGGATACAAGTCTCGGAACTGTATGATGAGCCAAGTGCAATAGCAAGTAGGTCCTGAGCCCATTTTGCACCTGGGGTCGACGTGGTGCGTGAGACCCTCAGAAAAGCAGTACCTGTTGTCAGTTTTCCAGTAAATACCAAAAGCTAGCAACTCCCGTCTGGTTGAATAAGATGAGGATGTCCAGATGCCCTTTCCTGGAGGGGTCCATTAATTTTCTCTCTTGATCAGTTCATTGCTTTGGACACACTATTACTTTGCAGCAGTGACCAGGGTTCTGGGTCTCTTCCACATCTACCTAGCTGGCCAAGCTTTTAAAAAATTCTGTATAGGAACAGTATGCATCCTGTGCATGTCCTTTGTCCACTTCTCCATCCACATTATTAAAACCACTCAATTTAGACCCCAGAGTAGGAGTTTTTAAAACTGTACTATTTCACAGATCCCTTTAAGAATCTAATAAAAAAAAAATGTGCAACCCTCTCACCACACCCAAACAGGTAACTCTCCTTACGCACATAATTATACACCAAATGCCACCTATATTTGCAGGAGTTCATGAACCCCCTCCAAAGCCCATTTATGGAAGCCCACGTGAAAAAGGGCTGGCCGCAAAGGATTGTTTCACCCTGTGTTAGGGTTGCCAAGAGCTTTAAAACTGGAGAGAAGGAGTGCAGTGATGCATGTGGCTTTTCTTTTGAGATAGCTGGGATCTCTCCATGAGCAGTTGAGGAGTCAAAAAGCAAATAAACGTCAACAGTTCTGAATCCCAACATTGTTTAATGACAACCTTCCCATGTTTGCCGACTTGCTGCTTAACAACAATCCTGTTGACACTGTGTAAAAAGCTTTCCAGGTCCTCCCAGGTAAATAACCCACTCCTACTGATCACCTTGCCGCCCAACTGAACCTTTAATGCACTCAGAATTCATGAAGATGAGTCATTCTCTTTGCCAAACATACCTTGATATGTAAACGATTTTACTGCTTCATGAGATCTTTTCATGCACTGATCTCGGCAAAGACGATGACAAGAATGCATCAGCTTTAAGTGAGACTCTGACTAAAATGAAATTTTTCCATATTTGTGAAAACTGTAAATACCTAAAGTTTTGGAATCCTTTCTGTTTGTATTGCTCGGATAGGTTTAGCACATGACATTCTGGACAGGTGAGAAGATTTTGTCCTGCTACTTCCTTTGCTGTGGAAGGGAAGTCTCTCCAAGTGAAATTCAGGGATGGCCAAGGAGGTAAGGTCGTGACCCAATCATTGATTCGTTATAAACAAATGGGAGAATGGTAGGTTTCCATAGAAAGAAAAAGAATGATTAACACTTAAAGGAAGCAGAACTTTGATGTAGAAAAGACAATTGTGGAGGGGAGGGCAGAAGAGTAGCACTGTGTCCTTGTTGGCTGCTGCCTCCTTGGCAAAGGTAACCTGATCCCTCTCAGTACACCTGGCTGGAAGCCCCAGGCTAGAGCAGAGAACTGATGAAGGAAGCAGGGACTGGGGCTCGGAATTTGTTGGATTGGCTAATCAGGCCCTTCCCTGACAGCCAAGAAGGAAACGGATTACCTGTGGTTGTGACTAAGAAGCCCATGGCCAAAGGACCAGTTAGTTACCTGCATCGTATTCTGCCAAGAAGTATAAGAATAGTTCCAGCTTTCACGGTAGTTTTACTCCAGTTTGGAAACGGGTGGGAATGTCTGGGGAAAAAAAAAGCCAGGTCACAGTTTTAACTTTAAACAGCAAATAAAGATAGAAAATATTTCCCAAAGTCAAAAGTGATTATATTGCTGGAAGTAACCTTAAATGGCAGAGCTCAGACTGGTGGTAGACACATCATCTAGGATTGATTCTGGCATAAGATAAAAGGAGCCAGGATTGGAATTGCATAATGAAGTTTTTGAGAACATAAATTATATGTTCGATATAATTTAATCTCCCCCCTACTCCTATGTTATAGATGAGGGGCTTCGCAGAGTTTCTGAGTCACAGTATGAATGACCTGTGATCCTATGGCCAGTGGCAAACCTTACAGGCTCCAGAGTTCTCCAGGACTAGTTCGGGGACCCTGGAAATAGAGAAATGGATATAAGAGGTATTGCAATGTAAGGCCAATTGTAGATTAACAACACCTGAAGAAGTGCCAAAATAGAAGTTGTCCTATGGTAACCAGGTATTGGCAGACTTAGAATGAGTTTTGATGCCTTTGTAGGGTTCTTTTTAACTTTCTTGGGTTAGAAGCCTCATTCTTAGAAAGCATATTCCAGTCTTTTTCTGCAACCATGCCTACAGGAGACCAAAAACAAAATAGTACAGAGGTTTTTCTTCTACAATATCAGGAAAATGATCTATACCGTTTCTCTCGTTTAATAGAAAGTTCTTAGAAATGTCATTCAACAATTTGTCCATAATTTGACTGTTTTTAAAATGATGAGTTCTCCTTATTTCTCGCTATAAATTGAGAACAAATTTTAAGCTAGGCAGATTATTAGATTCTAATATCCACATGAACTTTAAGGAACTGAAGTTCTAAAAACCTACAGTAAAAAAGAAAGGACACCTTGACTTGGTTGTTAATATTTTTTTTAAAACTCAAGTGTAACCTTTTGCAAGGTTTTTAAAATATCATATTCTATAAGAGCGCATAAGAGACTTCTAGGAAGTTTTCTACAGTTTATTAAGGAATTTCATTTACTGGAATTTATTATAGAATTAGGAAAAAGTGAACTTTCTGGAGGTCTCTGTTCTCTGAATTCAGAGTTTCAGAATTCAAAATTCACTTTAAATCATTATCCCAGATGTATTTTTTTTTTTTTAATTTGCTGTAGTAAAAACCTTTCGCTATAACTACTATTTTCAGTGCTCTGGATACAGCAAGAGTGATTAAGATGTGCTTTTAGAAAAAGTGGATCCTAACTCAAGAAACTAAAGAACCATGAAATTAGTTCTAGATCATGTTACTACATGGTTATACATGTTAATGTATACATGTTAATACATGATTGGTGCCCTTTTTAAGTATAGCTTCTTCAGTTATTGTTTATCTACATTTGATTTATCCTCACCTTACATTAAAACATAATATCCACTTGGCCATCTAATGGGGTGATACACGGCCACAGGAGAATTACCTGGAGCCCAAAAGTGAAGTACTCTATTAAATGACTCCAAAACAATGTACGAAGAAAGACATCAACACTGTTCTTCTCATTTTTGTAATTTTCTTTTTATGTGAGAAATTAACTTTACATGACTGTCTAGGTACTTGAATAATCAAATAAACTAGTTGAAAATATGCCAGTGTAGTACATGAAAGCATTTTGACATGAAGTGTCTAAAGCATTTTAGACTCCTCTGAAGAGGAATATGATAAGTAGCAAGTGTTACATCAGTGTAATCTGACTGTTAATTACCAAAGGATAAAACCTAATCCAAACACTGACTTCACAAGAGGCAGAATGTACAGAAATATCATTGGAAATTTTACAAGCTATAAACTCAACACTGCAAGAGCATTTTCAGAGAAAAACACAACATATTGTATCACTTAGGTTTTAGAAATATGGTGGATGGACTTTCCTGTAGAGTTTGAAATGAGAAGCAGAGAAAGAAGAAAGTGTATTGCGGTGTTAAGGACGGTGCCTGTAGCTATTAAAGGGCCAGGCCTTTTTTCCTAAGCATGAAAAAGGCAACAGCAATGACCAAGCAAGTGTCGAATTTGTTCTGCCAGGATTTAGGAATAAACTGATAAAGTTCCAAGCAGAATGACTCTGCATATCCCTCCCATCACCGAGAAACTGTTAGGACAAAGCTTCTCGATTATGTTTCCAGTTGAATGATCAGAAAGTGCTAATCAGAGCACTAACTTACCCTTCAGAGAACTTCCATATTACTCATGGTATATAGACAATTCTAATCCCAAACAATGCAGAGCAGCTAGGAAAGAATCAGAGTTCACATCCAGTTGCTGGCCCTTGGAACCTCCTGGAGCCAAACTACAAATGCCAACACCTTTTCTTTGCTCTCCTTTTTGCTAATCTATACTAGTCATTTGATCACAAATAGGTTGACTATTTTTAGGTTAATACAAATATTTAGGATTTTTGTTTAATTTGGTTCTTTAGAATTATCAATTTCTAGCTTCTATTTTGTATTCCTCTGGTCCTATAAATTCTAGGCTTCTTTGGGTCTTCTCATGTCCCCGTGCCAGCTGCAGCTTCTGCACTCCTCTGCTGTTATGTACGTCGATGGCAAATGGTTTAGTTGTATACATTTCCATTGTACCAATAGATTGAAAGAAAAAGGGTAAAACCACTCGGAGTTGGAAGTATTAACTTTATCAGAAATCTCCTTAATCTCCAGGTATTAAAAACCTTAACATTTTATTCAGGTAATACAGTGAATATTAACTATTATGATTCCATTAGTGCTACACATAGCATCTTTTTCTGATCACAAGAATGAAGAAATAAGACACATTCACAATGCAATGTAAATTCAAGATTTGAGTGGAATACTGTAATTATCTAATCACAAACACAGACCCAGGAAGAAAATTGTTGAAAAAGGGGAGGGAGGACAGAAAACTTCCATTTGGTCTCCAATAAAGTTTCATATAGGGGCGCCTGGGTGGCTCAGTGAGTTAAGCCTCTGCCTTCAGCTCAGGTCATGATCTCAGGGTCCCGGGATTGAGCCCCACATTGGGCTCTCTGCTCAACGGGGAGCCTGCTTCCCTCCTTCTCTCTGCCTGCCTCTCTGCCTACTTATGATCTCTATCTCTCTCTGTCAAAAAAAAAAATTAAAAAAATCTTTAAAAAAAGTTTCATAAAATCTTTAACATTACTTCTGTGGGAAAAGAAAAAACAACATTGTTAAATCATAGGTCGTATTAAAAATCAGAATCTCTATTTTATACTCCTTTTCAGAAGTCAAGAGAGTTCAGATGAAAGAGAATACTAACCTGAGTTGAGTATCTACATATTCTTTCATTTAATTAATCAGTACTCACTAAAGAGGAAAGCACTTGAAGTGTAAAAGCAGTTCCTTCTTTCTCATACTTCAACCTGTAAATTTAAGACTAGGCACTTAAAAAAATTTTTTTAGGTACCTACTTATCCAGACAAACATACAAACCCACTGGTGCCTTTGTGTGTGTGAATGTATCCAGTTGTCAGTGATGTTGTCAATGGGGAGGTGGTACCAAAGGTAGGCAGAGAGTGGAATTTTTACCTGTAGAAGTTGAGAGTATTTGGCCAATTCCTTTGAAATATGGCCCAACTCTTGATATGTTCCTTAGTTCATTCATTCATTCATTGGTTCATTGGATTTCATTAAAATCTTTACTTAAAACCTTGGTTGAGAACCTACTATGTCCTAAGCATTGCCTTTAGCACAGTCTCCTTTTAAATACTAACTAGCAAGCCAGAAAATTAGTCCCTGTAATTCTACAGAGCAAGCAACTCAAATATACTTGAGTTTGTTTCACTAATATCAAAATAGTACCCTGTTTTTGTTTTTAACAATACTGGAGACTGAATGAATAAAGAAGTTCATATACATACATATACATACAATGTATATACATACAATGGAATATTACTCAGCCATCAAAAAGAATGAAATCTTGCCACTTATAATGATGTGGATGCAACTACAGTGTATTTTGTGAAGCAAAATAAGTCAGAGAAAGACAAATACCACATCATTTCACCTGTGTGGAATTTAAGAAACAAAACAGATGAACATACGGGGTGGGGGGGGTGGGTAGAGAAGGAAACAAACCATAAGAGACTCTTAAAGATAGCGAACAAACCAAGGATTGCTGGAGGGAGGTCGGTGGGGGATGGGCTAGATGGGTGATAGACATTAAGGGGGCACTTGTGTTGAGCAGTGGGTATTGTATGTAAATGATGAATCACTGAATTCAACTCCTGAAACCAAGATTTCACTGTATGTTAATGAATTAGAATTTAAATTAAAATTTGAAGGAAAAAAAAGTAGTAGAAAAAAATACTGTCTAAACTAGATACCCACCTGAGGATTATTAGTGTTAAGTTAGTGATTAAATTGTAGCATAGGAACAAGCTTCTAGGCAGTTAAAAAAGCAAACTGGGGAAGAGAATACAATGAATAAGTATACTGTAATTACCTTTACTTTGAAACTCCACCTAAAAGAAAGCATGTCTCCTTGTATATCTTTTCTTTGTCTCCAAGAAATAGGACCTGGTCTTTAATGAAGTTCTGTATCTCTCTTATCCAGATTGGGAGCTTGGAGTCTGAAATACACATCTTGGCAGTTGACAAATACTTTGAAAGGAAAATTTAATGAATTTTCCCTATTAAAGTCAATTCCCTTTAAGAAACTAGAATTATGTTTTATATGTAAGTACATACACATTACAAATTCTATAGAATATCTTTTCTCCAGAGATGATTTGTTATTTTCTTTGTGAGACATGGACTGCAGAGTGTGATCTCTGCTTTGCCATCAGAGTTTTGCTCAGGGAAATATGACCATATCTGAGCTTGCATGGCACCCTTCCTACTTCTAGTCCAGCCTGTTACTGCTGGAGTATCCCAGGCATAGTTAAGGTATGCTTTTTCAGTTCAAACAGAATGCATTTAAATCTTATCTCACATTATCTCACATACAGCAAAAACCTCATGTTCCTCAGTTCTTCCAGAAATTTTGGCAGGAAAAGCGAAGAAGGGGTAAAGATGGTGTGCGTGCTTTTCCTGGTCAACCCTGGCTCTGAACTGCTTATTATAAATTTGTTATAGATTGTGATCCTTTCCCCAAGTTGTATCTGTACTGTCCCTTATAACCCCAAAGCAAAATACAAAACTGTCTCCTTGATGTCTCCCCTAAAATAACATCCTCCCTAGTCATGTGAGTATATAGACCTTTTTATTAAAGGTTTGGGGATAACTAGGAGATTGATGTAGTTAGCCTTATCATGTCTCTTTTTCTAAACTTTCCCCAAATTTCTGTTACCCTCATGTGATTATGTAGAGCAGTTACACTCTCCACCGATGCATCACCAAAACCGCATCAATATGCCAGCCTATGCAATGGCTGTCTACTCTTGCTCTTTCCTTGGACCGGTACCACAGATATTCACTGAAGTTCTAGTCTTGGCTTTATTCTGCCCTCCCTTCCTATCCTTAATAGACTCTTCAGGGAAGGGAACAGCATTGCTGAATTTCTACTGATAAGAGTTTTGTCATTCCCCATGGGAACCAAAGTAGCTCTTACAGTTTGGGTTTTAAATAACCGTTTGTTTCTTTCTCCATCATCTTAGATGGTCCTCAGCTTTGGAGATTTCTTTTTTTTTTTCACCACAGGATCAGAGACGAAACCCTTTCCATATAGATTGGCTTGCCGTCCAGTTATGGGTTGCCCATAATTATAATCTCAAGACCCAACTCTTACTGGTCATACCGAGATACTCTAATTAGGGAAGGTGAGGAAACTTGGAATTTCCTAAGTGTCTGCTCTATGCTTAGGATGACAGATTCACGAAAACTGAACAAAATAGATACTAGTGTTTTAAATTTTATAGATAAGGAGGCTGAAATCAGAGAAATCATTTATATAAAATCACATGGCCAAGGACTGGACCCAGACCTTGTGACCAACAAAATGTGTGCCCTCCCATAATATCCCAGTACTAGGAGAAAAAAGATGTTAAACTGTAATTTCCAAAGTATTTGACCCCTCAGCTCTGGGAAACTTTTTTCCAGTCTTTCTCAGCCTCTCAGATTCTCCCAGCAGGTGATAAAGGCACATTGTAAATTGCCCAGGGGCAAATAGCCTCAGTCTTAAAGAGCCCTTCCCTGAGCCCTTCCCTGTCCCAATCTGGGGTAAATTCAGACATCTATTTCAGGAATCCACCATTCAATACTGAGTTTAAAAATATCCTAAAATCAATTGGAAAATTGTATATTTTTTAATATTTTAATTCAGTTAGCATATAACGTATTATTACTTTCAGAGGTAGAATTTTTTTTTAAAGATTTTATTTATTTATTTGACAAAGAGCTAGAAAGAGAGTACAAGGAGGCAGAGAGGCAGGCAGAGGGAGAGGGAGAGGGGGAAGCAGGCTCTCCGCTGAGCAGGAAGCCCAGTGCGGGGCTTGATCTCCGGACCCTGGGATCATGACCTGGGCCAGGCAGCTGCTTAACCAGCCGAGCCACCCAGGCGCCCGTCAGAGGTAGAATTTAGTGATCCATCAGTTGCATATAACACCCAGTGCTCATTGCCACGTGCCCTCCATCACCCGCTTACTCCATCGTCTACCCACCTCCCCTCCAGCAACCCTTAGTTTGTTTCCTATAGTTAAAAGTCTCTTAACGGTTTGTCTCCAGAAAATTGCATATTTGAAATAAACTGAAAACTATATTTTTGGAATTGATAGTTTGGGAGGAAGTGAAAGTATAATTTTTTGTAGACAAGGGGCATGAGTTCTGGTGGTAAATGTGTACACACGCGCATCTTTAAGGAGATACAAATCCACTCATCCTGCCATGTCTTCAGGAAACCACGTAAGCAAAAAATGGAGAAATGTAGCATTGTCGCTGCCTAGGTGTTTGTGTACAAGCATGTTGTAAAATATACACAACGTAAAATTCACCCTTTTAACCAATTTTGAATATACAATTCAGTGGCGTTATGTACAATCACATTGTTGTACAATCCACACCACTCGCTATTTAGAACTTTCATCCTCCCAGACTGAAATTTCATACTGATCAAAAAATAACTCTCCAGTCCCCCCCCCCCGCCCCCGCAACAGCTTTCAGTCCCCCAGGCACCCCTTTTCCATTTTCTGTCTCATAAAGTGAAATCCTACAGTGTTTGTCCATTGTGTTGGGCTTGTTTTACTTTGCATTATGTCCTCAAGGTCTGCACTACTGTTAAACTCCCCTTTGCCACCACTGGATAATGGCAGCAACATCCATAGGGTGAAATGCTCAGGGCTTGGTCCAGGAATACCAGAGACGGAGAAACTTGATAAACATGCAGATTACCCAAGCAAGAGTAACATATTTGTTTTCATAAACATTGGCACTTGAGCAGATCAGCAGAATCCAGAAGGACAAAGTTTTGCAGATGCATTCTGCAATGTATATGGCAACATTTTAACACTAGGAATAAGTATTAAACTTAGATTTTTATTGATTAGCTTAACAAAGATTTATGAAGTCCCTACTATATTAGAACTATCAAGAGAATGAGATAAAGATCCCATCATCAAAGAGAACAATGAAAATTTGTTTTCTTAGACCTATCATCAGCCATCCTTATGAACCTCACTAGGAGGTAATATGTACAAAAAGATAACTGAAGTGTTAAAAATAAAGGTTTTACTGGTACTGTCAATGAATATTATTCCTAGAGAAGAAAGCCATTTTTATTAAAAAGGAAGCATTGTGGCTTAATGTAATGGAGACTATATTAAGAACAATGTATTTCTGGCAAAACAGTGCTTAGAACCCAGTCAACAAAACAAGCCAGGCTGCTGTAAAAAGTTAAAATATTTCATCAATTCCAAGACACATGCTTCTATCTCCTCTTACATCTCTAAAATCAAAAGGTATCTTATAATCTATAGATGAAATTGGGTAAATAGAATAAAGTAAATTATTTTTGTTTCTTTCCTGGGGTTGTTTGCCTTCCTTTTAAGGGAAGGATTTTTTGATGCTTTTTGTTTGGTTTCTTGGGGCTCTGTTTTTAAGAACTTGTTGATGAGTCTTCCATTTGCTTGTGTTTAATGATTGTATCAACTTAGAATTTAAATGGTGCAAAATTCTGACCTTTATTTTTATTCTTTGTTCTGACCATCCCAGAGTGCAGCCACTGAAGCAGAAACAAGGTCTGAACATGTGTACCTGAGCCCTCTCTGTGGAAGGCTCTGGAACTTCTCTGTTTGTTTGAAACTTGTATCTTGAACCTATCTAGCTGTGTCATCTGGGACAGATTACTTTAACCTCTCTGTGACTCAGTTTCCTCAAATGGTGAATAATGATATCTACCTCATAGTGTTAGGAGGGTTAAGTGAGTTTAGTATAAGTAAAACACTCAGAATAATGCCTGGCACATACTCATCCCTCTCAACTGTTAGGGGTTACCATTGTGTTTTCTTTCCTTACTATCTTGGGTCTTCTTTCTCTCTAGGTCCATGTGTTTAATTTTGTCCCTTCTTTGGGACAACTTTCAAAATTATATGTTCAGCATGGGCCTTCCTCTGAACTCCAGATATTTACTTCCTCAGATATCTAAAGGTATCTCAAAACTAACAGATCTGCTAAATAGAATTCCTAATATTTTTTAACCTTCATCAGACTGTTCCTCTTCCAATTTTCCCAGTTTCCATAAATGGCCCTAGATCATCCTTTAAATCACCCACTTGGTCTGTCACACTCCACATTCAAGTTCTTAGTAAAACCTGTCAGTTCTACCTTCAAAATCACTCAAATTTGACCATCTCGCATGACCTCCCCTGCATTTACTCTGGTTCATACTATCCGCTCTCTTGAAAAACTGGACTAGCTTCCTACTGATTTCTCAGCTTCCTTCTTCCTTACTTCCCAGACTCTTTATCCAGAGTGGTCCCTTTAAATTGTGGCCCATTATCCTGTTTCTCTTTTGCTAAAGAGCCTCCAGTCATCTTCCTTCTGCTTCCAGTTATGCCAAGGTTCTAACACAGCCTCTTGGCTGGTACTTGATCTGGCCCTACACTACCTCTTGTGTCTCCTCTTTCCCCTTTTTACTCCACTCCAGCTGCTTTGATTTCTTCAAGTGGCTCACGTACCATCCTACTCTTGCTAGTATCTCTTCTGACAAATGTCAGGATGGCTGGCCCCAGTTATTCCTTCAGGTCTCTTATCACATGGATCTGCCTACCTTGGTCCCAAGGTGGAAGCAGCATTCATTTCCCTCCCCCTCACCCCACCCCCCCCCAGTATACTCTGTTGCTTATTTCACTTTCCTTTGTTCCCTTTCACTTATCAACGCCTGATACATTATCTTTTTATTTGGATTTCTCCTAGATCTAGGACATTTTGTACAGCCTGTATCCCCAGGGCCTACAACAGTGTTTGGCACATAATAGGGGCTCAGTAAACATTGAATAAATGAATAAAATAATGTATCACTTTGTAAGGATGACTTTGTTGGGATCCTTATTTGAGTGGCTGGATTTCCCATTGCCCATGGATTTATGTTTATTTGATGGATCTGGGTGATTTTAAGATTGGGTTAAGAAGGGGTTTGCTTTTTTTTTTTTTTTTCTTTGCCTCTCCCAGCTTCCTTTGGAGATTTGGACACTGTTTCTCTTACTCATTCAGAGCCAATCAATGTCACCCTTTAGTCTGCCAAAGTGGTTGCTGAGTGATGAGACATTTCATCCCTCTGGGAGCTGAAGATACTGCCTATGCAGCATGTACTGTTGCTGCTGGCTCTGACTGAAAATCTGAAATTGATCAAGCCACAATCCCCTATGAGGGAGCATAGGCAAGAACATTCCGACTCTGGGCAGTTCATAGGGCCTTTCAAGTCTTCCCTTCAATACTGACATGGATTTTTTTAGTGCTCATGAAAGCAAGGCACCCCAGAGGGTTTGCTTCAAATACACGGAAGCATTCCCACAGAGCTTCAACCACAACTCTGCACAGAGGGAACTCGGTCTCTCCGGTGACGAAGCTCATCATATACCTTTACAACTTAATTCCCATAAAATATTTGAACCAGGAGAAAAATCCCTTGTGCATTTTACCGTTAGAGCTGGAGCAGTTAAGAACTCCGCTTTTTCTCATTAATGGGACTTTGTGCTTTAGAACCGATATAATGATTGTCTAGCCAATGTGGAGGTTTTAGTCTGTTCAGGCTACTGTTACATGTGGTGTAGACTGTATGGATGGATTAAACAAGAGAAATTTATTTCTCACTGTTCTAGAACCTAGGTGGTCCAAGATTAAGGTGCCCATAGACTTAGTTTCTAGTGAGAGCCTGCTTTCCAGGCTTGGAGAGAGTCACCTTCTGGCTGTGTTCAGATGCTCCTTCACTGCGCACCTGTGGAGTGAGAATGAGAGGCCTGTCTTCTGATAAAAGCACTAATCTCATCAGGAGGGTCCCACAAGCAGGATCACATCTATACCTAATTACTTCCCAAAGGCCCTACCACCAAATACCATTAGGTGGGGGATTAGGGCTTCAATACCTGAATGAGGGGGAGGTGGTTACTAATACTTAGCTCATAATTATGGAGATAATTACTAGCCAACCGCATTTAGGCAAGTTACTCAACTTTCCTAAGCCTCAGTTTTCTAAATCTGTAAAATAGCTGCATCGCTGAAGTCCTCTTGGTACAGTACTTAGGAAATTGTCTCTATAGAGCAAATGTTCATTTTTATCTTTTAAATATCTCTGTTTACCTTTTGTAATCACTAAAAATATTCAAGAAAGTATTCTACTTACAAAGAAATATGCTCTAATTTTTACTTCTGATTTATAACGAATTAAAATGTAAATTATACTATCTCCCAAATAGAAAAGAGCTTTAGAGGTTTCTAAGCTCTTATTTTAAAGTACCAATCTTCATATTACATAGGAAATTTAGCAACTGTTATTTTATAGAGTGTAAAAATTCTACTTTACACTTAAATACTATAGTTTATTTTCATCAATCTAACATGAAAATAGAAAGTGAACATGTGCTGACAAATATATTTTTTTCTCTTCAGTGAAAAGCCTAGCTAAGTTGTAGGTTTACTGATACTTAAGAAATGGTACCTTTACCTCATCCCAATATCTGTATAAACATTAACATAAAATGAAGTTTGTAACAAAAATGTTAGCATTTTAACTTTTTAAATATTAGTTTCTATTTTTAACATTATCAACTCCTTCATTTGCCGGATTTCTACAATTTTTAGTGCAGACAATAAGAGCTCTCTTTACCTACATTCTGTTATCTGCAGTGGTCCCTTTAAGTTGTTAATCACTGTTCTATCACTCTCTTGCTAAAATAACTGGTCACTGTCTACAGAGATTCAGTCATTTATTAATTGGGGCTTTATTTATTAAATGCCTCCTGTGTACCAGGTACTGCTCTATATGGTGAGTATATAGAAATCCTCTTGAATAAATTAAATTCCAGTGTGAAATGATAGATCCTGCAAACAACCAAGACTATTTCAGATTTTCAAGTGTTCGAAAAAGCTAAAGAATAGTAAACAAGGGTAGTATATATTCCTTTAGATAGCTGGTCAGGTGAAGAGTCCTAGAGGTGGTGTCATCTGAGCCAAAATTTGAACTGAACTAACCAGCTAGGTTTCAAAAAAAACAAACAAACCAGGAAGAGTGCCACATTGAGGGGAGGAACAAACCTAAGGCACTTGATGGCAGATAAGAAGAGTTTAGCATGTTTGAAGGCCAATGAGTAGGACTGTAGAGTTGGGAGCATAATGAATAATCTGGAAGGAAATTGTGGGTGAGTTTGCAGGAACCAGATCATAGAATGTAATCCGAAAGAGAATATTGAGATTTTGTTAAAATTCAATCAGAAGCCAAAGAAAAGTTGTTTTGTTTTGTTTAAAGATTTTATTTATTTATTTGACTGGCAGAGATCACAAGTAGGCAGAGAAGCAGGCAGAGAGAGTGAGGGGGAAGCAGGCCCTATGCGAGGCTCAATCCCAGGACTGTGGGATTAGGAACTGAGCCGAAGGCAGAGGCTTTAACCCACTGAGCAACCCAGGTGCCCCCCAAAGAAGAATTTTAAAAGGGAGAGGAGGGACATAATTTTACTACATATTAAAATGATGAATTTGACAATTGTGTGCTTAAGGTGCTACAGAGGAGAACAAAAGTGAAAGCTGGGAGCCTATATTTGTGACTATTTCCAGCATCCAGGCTACAGGTAATGGTAGTTTCACCATGGTGGTAACAGCAGAGATAAAGGGAGAAAGCACAGGCTCCTAGATTTCCAGCTTGAGCAAATGAGAAATTGGTGGAGGTGTGAAGGTAAGCCCGGGTTTAAACAAGATGGGAAGATATCAGGAGTTCTGTTTTCAATGTTTGCTTAGAAGATACAGGTAGAAATGTAAAATATATTGTTAAACATGGGTCCAGGATAAAGACATATTTAGGAGCTATTGGCATCTAGGTGAAATGTAAATTTGCTGGGCTAGGAGAAAGTATAACTAGAAGAGTGAGCACCTGATCAGACTGTGGAGCATGCCAGCATTTAGAGGTCTCATTCCTAAAAGAGAACTAGCAAGGAATGGAGATGGAGCACTCAGAAGTAGGAGAAAAACCAAAAGAATGTCTTTGGATAATAAAAATGATTATGAGCAATTCCTGGACCAGATACTGTTTTACCTGCCTTAACCTAATTTAATCCTTAATTTCAAGATGTAGGTGCTGTTATTACCTATTTATAAGCAGGAAACCAAGGCACAGTGAGTTGTCATTTTACCCAAGTTTATACAGCTCATACATCATCGATCTAGGACTCAAAGCTATCTAATTCCAAAGGCCATATCCTTAACTAGGACCCCGTATCGACTCTCTAACTTAGAAATGAAAAGTAGCTTTCCTACCCTCTTTAAAACTATGTATGTGTCAAATGTCACTGGGAGACAAGATAACAGGAAAGTATACATTGGATTTGTAACATGGAGATAAGTTATTTCCGTGGAGATAATTTTTCAGTGGAACATTGGTAATGGAAGAAGGATAAATGGAGCTTAACAGGAAAGAAGGAAGCAGGAAGTGGAAACCACAGTGTTGAAGTTTTCTCATGCAAAGTTCTATTGCAAAGCAGAACAAATAATTGAAGCTGTAGGTAGAAAGATGTGCTGGTTATGTGGTCTGGGAAGCAGATCATGAGGTGAAAATAGAGGTACTAGAGATTTACTGGATAAGGTCTCTAAAGGATAATGAGGAAGGAGCAAGTAGGTGGGGAGAGCCTCTAGATGATACATGTCTCCCTTCTGTGAAAGGAGAGGGGAAAAAAAGTGGGATTAGGTGGGAAGAAACCATGGTGCAGCTCTGAGGAAGCCTCAGCTAGCCTAGGTGGGGAGCTCAGTCAAAGTTGCCTGTACTATCAGACACATGAAAAAATGTTCATCATCACTAGCCATCAGGGAGATTCAAATTAAAACCACATTGAGATACCACCTTACACCAGTTAGAATGGCTAAAATTAGCAAGACAGGAAATAACATGTGTTGGAGAGGATGTGGAGAAAGGGGAACACTCTTACACCATTGGTGGGAATGCAAGTTGGTGCAGCCACCTTGGAGAACAGTGTGGAGATTCCTCAAGAAATTAAAAATGGAGCTTCCCTATGACCCTGCCATTGCACTACTGGGTATTTACCCCAAAGATACAGATGTAGTGAAAAGAAGGGCCATTTGTACCCCAATGTTTATAGCAGCAATGGCCACGGTCGCCAAACTGTGGAAAGAACCCAAGATGCCCTCCAATGGACGAATGGATAAGGAAGATGTGGTCCATATACACTATGGAGTATTATGGCTCCATCAGAAAGGATGAATACCCAACTTTTGTAGCAACATGGATGGGACTGGAGGAGATTATGCTGAGTGAAATAAGTCAAGCAGAGAGTCAATTATCATATGGTTTCACTTATTTGGGGAGCATAAGAAATAACATGGAGGACATGGGGAGATGGAAAGGAGAAGGGAGTTGAGGGAAATTGGAAGGGGAGGTGAACCATGACAGACTATGGACTCTGAAAAACAACCTGAGGGTTCTGAAGGGGCGGGGGGGGGGGGGGGGGGGAGGTTGGGGGAACCAGGTGGTGGGTATTAGGGAGGGCACGTGTTTCATGGAGCACTGGGTGTGGTCCAAAAACAATGAATACTGTTACACTGAAAAGAAAAAAAAAGTTGCCTGTAGGGTCCTTCATGAGGCAGAATGACAAGTATTTAGGAGCCTTGTTATGCTTAGACGTTGGCTAGGGTTATCTGGAAAGAGGCTTGCCTTGGCTTAAATGTAGGACTTCCTAAAAGGTGCTGTGGCTATAGACTGTCAGCTAACTGAGCTTCTAGCTGATCAGTAAGACCTTTTTTAAAGACAGACCTTGGTGACAAACCTCCATGGCTATCATATTAGGGTTATTTGTTTTGTATATGGGCTTTATAATATTTGTATGTTGATGGGAATCAAAGTATAAAAGAGAACACAGCTACTCAAAATGTATAAAAAGTAGAATGGGACTGAACTTTGTCTTGTTGACGCCTCTAACACCAACATTTTGGGTAAAAGAAAAGTTTATCCCAGTATTTAAATGGTGCCAATAAAAGTATTTTTAATGATTCTTATCCTAGGAGCTATCTCACTGAATATTAATTCTGATCATTCAACTCCTACAACTCAATAGCAAAAAAAAAGAGCGGGGAGGGAGACAAAGTTTCTGAAGATAGACCTCCAAAAAGGACATAAATGGCCAACAGGTTCATTATCACTAATCAGGGATATGCAGATTAAAGCCAGATAAGATATCACATCATGGCTGTTAAAAGGGCTATTATCAAAATTAAAGATGTGTTGGCAAAGATGTGGAGAAATTGGAACCCTTGTATACTATTGGTAGGAATGTAAAAATGGTACAGCTACTATGGAAAACAATATGGAGTTTCCTCAAAAAATTAAATTCAGTTCTCCAAAATAATGAAAAGAAAAATCTCGAAGAGATATTTGTACTCCTGTATGCATTGCAGCCTCATTCATTACAGTCAAGCTATAAAAACAACCTAAATGCCCATCAACAGATGAGTGGATAAAATGTAGTACATACATTAGAATATTACTCAGCCTTAAGGAAATACTACCACATGAGACCAACAAACACAGGTAAATTATGAGGACATTATGCTAAATGAAATACTCCAGCCAACAGAAGGACAAATATTTTATGATTCCATTTATATGAGAAATCCTTAATAGAGACAAAGTATAATGGTGGCCAGTAGGGGCAGGAGAGAAGGGGAAATAAGGAATTCCTTTCCAGTGGGTATAAAGTGTCAATTATAGAAAACAAATTTCTGGAGATCTGTGCAGTATAGGACCTATAGTCAACAAAACTATATGGTACTTAAAAAGTTAAGAAGGTAGATCTCGTGTTAAGTGTTTTTCTACAAGTTAAACGTATTAAAAAAAAATTCTGGATACTCTTTAATAAATAGAGCGAAGGTTTATAATCAGTGTTCCTCACCTGAATGCACGTGGCCTAATACACAGGCTGTGAGAAATAAAATTCTGAGTCGAACATGCCCACATGCTTAATTTGCATGTCTCAAACATTTGGACAAATCACATGATCAAATACGAACTTGATGTTCCTTGTGAGTACAATTGGTAAATAAGCAAATGTCATCCAAAGCTTTTTCTTTCTGTGTCCATGGAATGGTGATATGAAGGTGCAACTGAAAGTTTTAAGGACAAGACACCAAGGTAAATTGTGCAAGAGGTCACTCAACTAAATTGTTCTTAAACTTTAGAAAACCCTGCTTGGTACTGAAATGATGATAAAGTGTTCAACAAATACAAGTCAAAAAAATTGAGACTTTATTCTGTGCAAAGCAGTAATCTTGTTGTCTGCCCAACTGGATACAAGGTCAGTTGTATAGGCTGCAAAAAAGAATTAGGGATTTGTACACACACACACATCCCAAAATGGAAAGACCTTCACAGATTACCGAAAAACAGATGCAACTTTTTTATATTAGATCAAAGTTTGTATACATTTTTAAGTCCATACAGTGTTTGTGAAACACTCTTCTCTGAGCTAATGTGCTTCCCATTAGAAATAATTTTAGAGGTTATCAATTGCTTGGGGATTCTTGGTGAAAATTAGTAATCTGAGGAAGCATAAAGGCAATAATATAGCAGGTATATAAGAATATTCACAGTCACTCTTTGTTCCTTGGGAATTTAGATGGCTAATCCCATAAGATTAATAGTACTTGTTATGTAATGCAGAGAATGATTCCAAAACAATAGAAGTCACCAAGGAATAGTAGGAGGGAGTTAAAAATGAAGGGAACCTTGCTTTTCTGATGGACCTGGAGCTGTTGGCAATCTTGGCCGATGGCTGCCGGCACCATGTCCTCTTCAAACCAACTTACGTGCTAATTTCATTGAAGAACCTGACAATGGAAGACTTTAGTTTATTCAATGGCTTGTTTTGTTTTAACACCATAATGATCTCAATAGAGATGACTGACTCCTTACTCTGTGTTGCTATAGCTAGTTCAGCTACTACCAGGTTATCTGTATGGGGAATTACTAGGAGTAGTTTTAGAGGGGAAAACAAGACTGAAAAACCTTTAGGTGTCATGGTTACAGGCACAAAATTGCTACCTCTGTGGCCTTTAGAGAAAATTGACGTTGCACATACTTGGAACAGCAATATGCTCCTTTGACTACTTTGCATTTGTGAGGGGATTTCCCTCCAGAAGGTGCAAGGAGCTCCGCATTCTGTCAGGCTCTCAGCAACACCGTGAGTGCTTCATTTACATGAAGACCCAAGGAGTGAGATAAAATAGGTCTCAGACCTGTAAGTTAGGAACAATATTTCTGCAGAGCAAAACTGATTTTGTGCGTTCAGGCAACAGGATTAAGTTAATGCCACAAGCACTTTTTGTGAAAGGTAAACTTCTGGCTGAAGAGAACAGCAATAATTATTCAAAATTCCTGAAGTAGGCCAACCATTTGTCCAGAGGGCAAAGAAATCCTGCTTGACTGGCTTCCACTCGAAACCAGTGTCAAGTTCCTGACCTTATGAACTCCTCAGAACAATATTAGGGGGAAAAGGAGGAGCTGTTCTCTTTAGCTTCTGTCTCTCTCTTTCTCTCTCCCTCCCTCCCTCCCTTAACTAGAGCCAGCAATGTGGCTATGTTTGTATTGGCAGTCACAGATTATTTCTCAGAGGGAATCATTATATTTGATAATAGACTTTCATTCTTCATAAGTTGGATGGTATTTTTCTTACCCACCCCCTTTTTTTAAATGAGAATGTTCCTTAAGGAAATCCTTTCTTTCCTTACAGTGGGCAATGATTGTAGAAGAATACGTACATTGCTGAAGCTGACCCTAAAAGTTTACCCTTAAGAAGACCTTGCTGTGTTAGTGATCTTTTGCCTTTTCTGGTATTTTCTGGGTGGGACTGGTGACAGTTGGTCTCAGACCTGGAGAAAAGGGAAGAATTAAACTTGACCATCTAAAGTGGTGACTCTTAACATGTGGGATGTCACAGGTCTCACTGGAAGATACACTCCTGACAGAAAAAGAAATTATATGCTCATAAAAAAAATAAAGCCTTGAGAATTTCAGGACCCCCTTGACATGCATCATTTGACCTCACCACAAGGTTATGAATGTAAGTCCTGTATAATGAAAGGGCGGAGAGTCTTACCCTACTCTATCAAGTTTTGGAGGACTCTGGATCCCCCACCATACCGCAACTTATGGCTAGGCTTTGAGTGTTGTTATGTAGCTCCATTGCTCTGAGCTCTGCCATCAAGAAATAACAGCTGGGTCCTCAGTAGTAACTACATTCTTCATATGTGCTGGTTATAAAGCAAATGCTCTACCCTATCTCTCTCCAAAGGTTGAGTCCTTAAACCTTCAACCACAATGCATTGCAAAACTCACTTGGAGCACTCAGGAGTTCACTTACGAGAAGACACACATGATTTCAAAACTATCTCTAGGTGGGTGGTTTTGTAGTTGCCTCTATGAAACGATCTGTCAATTTTAACTTTCATCTTAGGGAAAACCTAGCCATATCTTGATACATTCTTCATAATCAACTTGGATAATACTTATGAATTAGAAGATTAAAAGTATCCAAAGAATGAACTAACCTTTCACTCCTTGAGACATTTCCTCCAGGGCAGGCTGAAAGTATCCTGGGAAAAGCAGAAAGGGAAAGCTTATCATTTTTCTATCCAGAGTGTCCTGGGCTGTCAATTCAGCAGCTTTTACAAGAACTAAACCTGCTTTTAAAAAAAAGAGAGAGAGAAGCTTAAAAGTGTTGTACCATTAGCTATTCTGATTCTAGTCCATGCCAGGAAGCAAAGGTTCTTATTATACCACGTTCTATTTTTGATCTAATCCCTACCAGCAGCCTGAAGTCTCAGCATAGTAATGCTGGGGAAATTCTTTGATGCTAATGGGAAGCTTCACTGCCTTGCCCCTTAAGTTAGACAAACTGACTGTCACTAGGAGTGTCATTTGGGCTCAAAAGAGCCAGGGATAGGAAAAGTGGGCATCTGAAGTAGTCTATGTGGAGGGTACTGTAGCAAGTCAGAGCCTCCTGTGAAACTTCCCCATTGGTTAGGTTGGTGATACAGAATGAGGGTGATGTGTGTCCCTACTCTGATCCTTTAGAGCCTCAAGACAACCTGGTATACATCCTTCAAATACCCAGACAGCACTACCTTTACTTTCTGTGCACGCAATACGATATGGGAAGAAAAGTCACACTATACAGCAGTTACTGAAAAGAGTTCAATAGAACACCAGGCGTTAAAACCTGGTACCCTCTTGTAATGATAAAGATTGTAACAAGAACAGGAAATGGCACAGCACAAATCCGTTTGCGTGATAATCATCTCATGAATGTAGAGAGCATAGGAAATGGAACAAATGTAACCCATTCCATTACCACCTTCAAACGGTAACCTCCTTGTCCTAGTCACATGCCCTACTTATGGTCCTGAGTAAAGAACAAAGGAAATCAAAAGGTCGACTGACCCTAGGGACCAAAACCGCCCCCACATGTTTGTGAGTGTATGTATATGTGTGTCTGTGTGTGTGTGCGTGCATCTTTCCTCCTCTGAACTCTGTTGCATTAGAGAATTCCTTATAGTTGATTCCCTAACTTTGACCTAAATGAAGCAGTCAGATGTGTGAGAAACAAAGCAATGTAAAAACCAGACTCATTTGGGAACCCGCACACTCCTTATCACCGTTTCTCCGAGTTGAGGAAACCCTGACCTTCCCCTAAGCAGAAGCCATGAACAAAGAATATGACCGGATGACTGACTGACTTTCCTTCTTTCTTTTCTTTCTTTTCTTTATTTCTTCCCTCCTTCCTTCCTTCAAGATTTTATTTATTTGAGAGAGCTAGAGAGCACATGAGTTGGGGGAGAGGAAGAGAGAGAGAGAGGCAGACCCCACTCTGAGCAGGGAGCCCAATACTGGGGCTCCTAGGACCCTGAGATCATGACCTGAGCCAAAGGCAGACACTTAATGGATTGAGCCACCCAGGCACCCCTGAACAATTTTCTTCCTTCTTGTCCTCATTGCTTTCTCAGGTAAGGAAAATGGAGCTCTGTCTCCCGGGGTGTCCTCTCTCCCCTTTCTAAAGAGATTTGCAGCTTGATTTGGGCTTATCTAAAAGCAAAGAGAAGATCTCAGTTCAAAAGTAAGCCACCCCTGATTGAGGTCAATCAGGCCAGGGCAGAGTGGGTGGTGTAATCCTCCATATATCTTCAACCTGGCCAAGTTTTCCAGGAGGTTCTGTTTCCCTTGGAAAGCTCTTTAAGTAACACTCTGTGAAATTTATAATCAATCCTCTTGTCCCAAGATGGCTGCTTTAGTTGTGAAAGGGAAGAGTGAGGAACGATGGCTGAGTTTATCAAATACTAAAGGAGATGAAAGCCAGATTGCCTGGGGTACTGTGTCCATACCGGGCCACAAACAAATCATTCACTCTGCTCAGCTGGCTAATAACTTCTTACATGGTATCCAGGGAACTGTACTACACATTTTCTTCTACTGGGAATTTGTTCAGGCAAGCAAGCCTAACTATGCATTTCAGGCATCCTGGATGCCTGTCCCTTCCTGATGATAACCTGATTACCAAATGGCTCTGGCTGGCTAATAAGGAATGCAACATGGTTATATGTCAATGTGCTGTTGAGAGATTCCAAGTGATTTCATATCTTAACATAATGGTTGGTGGCTTCCTTATTGGATGCCATGAAAAAGTTTTCTGTGAGGTACACCCATTTCCTAAGTATCCTAGCCTGATTCCCAAAACAGATTACATTGGAATTGTCTTTACAAAGAAAAGAATGAAACCCTACGTTTCAAATGGCCTAAAATTACAGTGGATATAAGCAGTGAAAAATAATCCTTTTGGGGGCAATCCTAGTGGGGAAAAAAGATGTACTGGAAAACTGGCTACGTAGTTTCTTTTTTCTAATGCATTCCTAAGGGGGTTTAACTGATTTTATATGATTATGGTCAATCAGAACAATGTGTCTGTTTTCCTCATTTTAAAACATTCTATAGTTTCTTAGGGATACCTGGGTGGCTCAGTCGGTTAAGTGTCTGCCTTGGACTCAAGTCATGATCCAGGAGTCCTGGGAGAGCGTCCCACATTGGCCTCCCTGCTCGGCCAGGAGCCTGCTTCCCCCTCTGCCTGCCCCTCCCCCTGTTTGTGCACTTCACATTCTGTCTCTCTTTCTGACAAAATCTTTAAAAAAATCTTTTAAAAAGTGATATGATTGGGATAACAAGCATGTAGGCCAAATTATTAGATCAATCTACATCCTCTAAATTTTAATTTTACTCTTTTTATTCTTGTCTTTTTCATCCCCAAATGACCAGCTTATATGTATATCTTTATAGCACAACTATTTCTTTGCATTCTTTCACTATTCTATGGAAGGCACTGTGGCTGTTTAGAAAGAAAATTAAAGTGAGAGTGAGATGAGGAGCCAGATCTCAGTAGCTGGGTAGCCTGGGGTCATCCCTTGGCAGTGTGGAGCCTCAGTTCTCTCATTTGTAAAGTGAAAATGGGTCTACTTGATATCCAAGGTCCCTTCTAGCTCTGAAATCTAAGTAAGACACATTGGGTTTTTATGAAGTCTAAGTCCATGACATGGACATCACCCATATTAGTTGTTGATATTGGTTTGTGGATTTTTTAAAAAATGTTTTATTTATTTGCCAGAGTGAGAGAGCCTGAGAGCACAAGCAGAGGGAGCTGCAGGCAGAGGGAGAATCAGGCTCCCCACTGAGCAAGGTGCCCGACGCAGGACTCGATCCCAGCACCCTAAGATCATAACCTGAGCCAAAGGTAAACACTTAATCCACTGAGCCACCCAGGTGCCCCAGTTTTGAGGATTTTTGATGAACATTACATTGAATGTTTTTTTTGTTTTGTTTTTTGGTTTTTTTGGGTTTTTTTTGAGGAGCACATTATCTTCTTTTTCCATGGATATTAAAGCTCTCTTATTTCTTGCATATAGTTCTTTATCTTTATAGGTGAGTGTACTTAGTTGCCTTCCATGTGTATTTGTTTGCTCAGTGTCTATTTTTAAGGACATGAGAATAGGAAAGAAAATTACACAGTGAGTTATATGGAAAGTTTATAAAGCATACCATGGACCTATGATAGAGACAAGGGGGTGGTATTTTGTTAGTTAGGACACTGCATGTGAAATCTGCGGAGTAAGAGGGTTACATGTTTAGGAATGTCATGAATGAAAAAGAGTTTGTATATGTGAAGCTCTGAACTGTATTTGGTGAGAGGGTGACATCGACTTCTGCTAAATTATTGGGCCCCAGTTTTATATCCGCGAATAATAAACCATTCTCTGGATTTATCATTAGAGAATATTAGAACCAACTGTGCAATTCTGAAGCATGAACTGCAGTCACCTTTCCTAAGATAGATCAATGCCGTCTATACATAATCTTGAAATACCCCTCACTAGAGCTATCCAACTGCCAGGCCGCTGCTGTTCTCTGTCATCTGCTCTGTTCCAGCACTCTCTTGGGTAACCCAAGTCTGTTTCAAAGGCTTTCACACTGCGGAACCAGAGATAAGAACTGTCTTAAGCTTGCACAGACAATAAATGCCAGCCACAGCGAGGTGCCATTTCCCACCCCAGAAGTGGTCTCAACTGAAAAGGGAACTTTCTTTGATCTTATCCAGGGACTTCATGCCATTAAAATTACTCCATTTCAGCATTCTATTTCCCAATGCTACAGTCATCTTGGTTAGTTGGCTATTTGAATACTTGAGGTTGCCTTATTTCAAACTACTTCTCACCTAGACAAATTAACTGGGAATTCAAAGCACTCATCTTGTGGTGTGCAAAGGATATAGAGACCACCTTGTGTGCAAAGACAAACTGGTAACGAGATGTCATCTCTATTAGTAGCTTGTGACCAGCCTACCTCTCTGGGAATCAGGTGGTATCTTCTAGTAAGATTTTAGATATGTGATTTTCTCCTAAGTTAGTCTCTGGTACCAAGACACCTTTGACTAAACTAATAAACTGGTGGTGGTCAAGCAGATCTGACTTCATTACCAAAGGTTAAGAAGACTATGGAAAAAGTAAACCAAATGTTACAAGCTATACTACTACCTCCTACTACAGAAATAAGAACTAAAAGGATACCACCCCGCCCCCGCAAAAAAAATCCTCCCAAAGATTGCATTTTCATTGCCCCACTTGCCAAAGATAATAAGAACCCAGATGAGAAATGTTCCTACCACAACACAGGATAACAAAATATAGTATAAACAATAATGTAGAGTATCATATTGCTGTACTTTTGGTAATCCATACCAGCCTGTTAGAAAGATCGGAGACCAAATTAATGGGAGTTGTGATGATGAGAGAGTTGTAGACAAATAGAAGGTCAGTGTTTGCCATCTCAACTATGGAGCTATGCACCTGATCATAGGTCAAAATAGGTTATATTTATGACCCACATACAATATGTCTGAGTGTTTGTTGCTTATATGCATGCATTTAAGCTATGGGGAGAAGCCCAAGGTATGTTAGAGGGAAGTCTGTATATTTGAGATAATCTGATAAAAGGCAAATTAAATATATACCATATTCACATGTTTGTATGTAACCTACTTCAATTCCTTTCAGTTAGGGAAAAGGGTGCATTGGTTAAATTGGAACCACGTGTGCAATGTTACCTCTGAAAATGGCCCAGGGGCTCCATGTGTCTTTACTAAAATGAGAAAGACTCTATGAATAAAATAGATTTTTTGAGCTGAGTATTGAAGGAAATTTAGAAATGCATGTAGATGAAAATGTGACTAAAGGAGAAACCAGGGAGAAACAGCAGTAGCTAGGTATGACAATGGGAATGTTGCTAGATGACCTCAAAACCCGAATCAAGTACCTGAGGGATTCTCAGAGAATTACAGGATTCCAGCAATGGAAACCAGTTAGTAGCATTTAGATGAACATATCTACGGAGAAGATGATCCTGGATATGAATGGTGAACCAAGAAACAGCCCCAAATCAGTATAAAATAAGAAAACATAAGACATACAATAACTCTGACATTATTAGGGAATGGAATTTACTGGGTTCTGACATCTCTGAATATTCCGGGACCAGGAAAGACTGCTGCTAGGGGTCAGAGGTTGGCTCTGTCTAGAGATAACTAAATGAATCATTCTTAACCTCTTTTTCCTCTTCTCCGCTATATATTTGGAAATGGATTTTCTTCTGATGTTAAATAAGTAAATTATGACGTACAAAACAATGATGGAATAAATCCTGTTGTTTTTCTGATTCAAGAGGAACTTCAATTTCTTGCAATATCTCATATTAAAAATGTTAACAGAGATGATCAGGGAGAATACAGAATAATGATTAACAATTATCAGGCATCTTCGGTGTTGGGTACCATGCAAGGGGCTTTACAGATGCCTTCCTATATATTTAGTTGTTACTGTTCCTATATAGATATTCCAGGTCATCTCTTTCTGTTTTGTTTTATTTTATTTTTTTAAAGATTTTATTTATTTATTTGACAGACAAAGATCACAAGTAGGCAGAGAGGCAGGCAGAGAAAGAGAGGAGGAAGCAGGCTTCCTGCAGAGCTGAGAGCCTAGTGTGGGGCTCGATCCCAGGACCCTGGGATCATGACCTGAGCCGAAGGCAGAGGCTTTAACCCACTGAGCCACCCAGGCGCTCCTCTCTTTCTGTTTTAAATAAATACCACATATTATATATAATATTCACCCACTTACTGAAGAAATGATTTAAAACAAAACCCAGTATGAAGTGGCAGGCACATGCGAATGGAGGTCTTAAGAAAAACTGAGAAATTCAGGGATTTTTTTGGACAACTTTAAGATGTACGTGGGTGCCTGGTTAGTGATTTTATTAAACAACAACAAAAAGGGTCTAGCAAAGGTAGAGCCTCATGCTATTGTAACTAGAAAGTTCTATAAGCATACATGGTTGGATTTAAGAAACAGTATTAGGACAGAAAAGCTAGTATTTTGCATCATTTGCTACAGTTCTGAGACATTACTACAATTATTTCCATGGGGGTAATGAGCAAATTTTGTGGACGATTAGGAATCTTGAGCAATATTAGCATAGATGCAAGATAATCTTAAGCAAGACTCTTATTTCTGTACACAACTGGAAAAACTAGGTCTTTATCTTAAGATACCTTGATTGGAAGATTCACTAGTTATAAAGGAATTTCAGGTCCACAAACACATATTAAGTGCATAGGTGTATGGACCACTAATGCCTATTCCCAAGGTGCATCAAACTGAAAACCCAAAAATCATTTTCTCTAAGATGCTTTGCATTAAGATTAAAGATTCTTACCCCAGAAGAGAAATGCCAGTATATTAATTAACTCTTTTCTAGGCCCTTTACATGGGGTCTGTTTATGTAGCGCCTAGGATTAGATAAGACAGCAATTCCACATTGTGTTAAGTGAGTAAGAAATGTTTCCCATTTTTTCAGATTAAATTTGAGCCCCAGTTGCCAAACACTATCTGGTATTTTTTCTGGGGGGGGGGGGGGACATATATATATATATATATATATATATATATATATAAATTTCTCCCCAATATTACATTCTATCTTCAGTAGAGCAAGCTGAATTAGAATTTCTAAGATTGCTAAGTGATTTTATAAAAAAAAGAAAGTGAAAAAATTAATCTGCTCTAGGTATGTGGTGTTCTGGCAATGTTTTACTATTTGTAGAGCAGGTTTTATACACTGCCCATCTTTTAAATAGGAGAATAAATAATGTGGTCATAAGTGTGTAAGCAGAAAGTTCCCTGAAAGGAAGGCTTCAAAGGAACAGGTGTTTACCAAAGTATTCTACATTATGTGTTAGAATCAGGGGGAGAAGTCTTCAGAAACTTTGTAGTTCTTTCTGGTCACATCAAATGACATATTGTGTTTAGAATTTCAGGGCATATCTCTGCAGCCAATATAATGCAGTCAAAAATAAAACCCGAAACTGAGAATAGTCAAGACTACAAATGGCATCTGAAACAGAAGAATGGCTCTCTAGAAAAGAGAGCCATTATTAATGCTTAGCAGTTGGATGAAAAGTCTTTTAAGTTTTTCTTTACTATAATGCATCTTATTACCTTTTCAGTGCTATTTCTCATAGTGTCTTCAAGTTTAATTGAGCTTAAATATATGATATGTAAGCATATAATTCATGATTTGGAAATGCAGAGAAGCAGAAGTTCACAAATTGTGGAGAGAATAGAATATCGCTTGGCATTTAGATGAAATGTTTTCCCTCAGTGTACTTTCAAATCCATTACCTTGTTTTATTTTAACAACATTCCTAGGATATGGGTAATTTGGCCTTTAGAATTATTCACATTTTACTGTAGAAAATGAGCTTGCTACCTGCCCAAGGAGAGTAATACAGAATTTATATTCAGACTACAACTCTATCACCTTGACATTCTTTCCAGTAAGGGTTGCTAACTCTGAGAAGTAGAAGCAGGATGGGCTTCAACAAAAATGTGGCAATGACTCCGAAAAGAAGAAATTATTTTAAAAAGAGAGACAGGTGGCTTGGCAAGTGAAGATCATACAGTCTCATAATCCTCTGGGTTGGTTAGGTTAGCATTTGCAAACTAACCCCTCACTGATGCTTTAGAGAAATCACATTTTCTCTTATGGTATTTTTTACACATATTATACGCTTTCAAAAAGTATTTTTTCCCCACATATATCAAAAAGAAGCTTTAAAATATTTGGGTTGAGATGAATTATGATACAAGTTCCTCCGGACCCCTACCCCTGCTTTTTTTTCCCCCTAAAATCACCATTTTTATTACTTCCAACCTGAAGATATAAAACATTTGACAAAACGAGGTGGCTATCTTTGTAATATCTCCTATGTCCTTCTTAGAAATATTGCCAGTATGTGCCATGACTTCTGTGTGGCTGTGTCATGTGAATTTATACTACCTTCTCTTAAAAAGCAGTCGTTATTATGGGACACCTGGGTGGCTCAGATGGTTGAGCAACTGCCTTCGGCTCAGGTCATGATCTCCAGGTCCTGGGTTGGAGCCCTATATCGGCCTACCTGCTCAGTGAGGAGTCTGCTTCTCCCTCTCACTCTGACCCCTTATCCCGCTTGTGTTCTCTCTGCCTCCCTCTCTCTAAAAAAAAGAAAAAAAAAAAAAAAAAAGAAAAACAATGGTTGTTATGCCAGTTAAGACAGATACTACTGTGAAAGAGTTCTTTTCTAGGAATTTTCTTAGTTTTTAATTCTGTAGAGGAAAAAAAAATGGCTTGTTAAAAAAAATAATAACCCCAAAAAACCGGTGGGGCAGGGGCACCTGGCTGGCTTAATGGAAGAACATGTGACTCTTGATCTCAGGGCCATGAGTTTCAGGCCCATGTTGAGTGTAGAGATTACTAAAAAAAATAAATAAATAAACTTACACTGGTGCCTCACCAATTTTTTTTTTTTAATCTTACCAATTTTTAAGAGATGTGCTATATTTTGGGTATGAGTATATAAGCTCGTTTAGTGAGAGTTATACTAAAATTTCGATTGACAATACTTGTGATTTCTGTTTCTCAAATGTGAAATCCTTGTTTTACGTTTGAAAAATTATTGCTACTTAAGTTGTTAAAACGAACCAAAAAACCTCCTTCAACTGGTTACTGAGTTACTAAATTTTTCTTAATTTTTCAAGTAACCCAGGTGAGTTAAAATTAAGCTAAACATAAAGACAGTGAACTTTATAGTTGAGGTTCTAAATCTCCTTTCAAAATTATTTCCCATGGCAAGATGTTAAGTACTTGAAGTGTTAGGGGTGGTGACATCTTACATTTTTGTCGCCCCTCCAATAATCAATCATCTGTTACAATTCCAGACCAATAATAGATGGTCTACAGAGGTCTGATGTTTAAAAAACAAATGCTTGTAACATTGACCTCTTCTTTGCTCTCCCTAATGATTTATTTTTGCCAAGAGCGCACTGGTTGGAAGTTATTTCAGTGTTCATCAATTAAAACATTTAAAAATTAAACATTGAGCTTAATGGGAAGGAAGATGCTAGAACTGGCCAATAAGAATAATTCTAAAATAATGAAAGGGTGCAGGAGTAGTCGTCAGTGTTAGGCTTGCGAGGAAATGATGAGTGGGAATTTTGTGACACCTGACTAAAAATCAGTGCTCCTGGAAGGTGATATAATAGCTTGAACCTGGAAAAAAACAAGTACAGGGGAAATCAAAGCTGACATGGTAAAACTGCCCAGAAAGAAGTGGGTAGAATAATGACAATGTCAAGCAACTAACGGATCTAATGAGGCATAACGCGATGACCGAAAGATCTCATGTCTTCTAAAACGACTAGTTAATTTAGCTGACTAATTTGCTTACTCACCTTTTCTACTCAGTCTCTTGGGAACACTGTGGTGGTCCTCTTCTATCACACTTTGTATCATTTCTCAGGAGAATCCTCAAAATAACAGTTAATATTAGAAAGTTCCCTTGGAAAAAAAGAAGTATGTGTTAAAAATAAGGCCTTTAACTTATTTATTAAAGTGATAACCATCTAACTCCAAAACAAAATCCCAAAGTTGTTTTTCTGTATGAGAAAATACAAAGGAATGAGAAATGAAAGTAAAATGTGCACCTGTATTTTTTCTGGCTCCAAAAGATCAAATTAAAAGGTGGTGGTTTGCACTTTGTTAAGAGAAAGGAATGTGAAAGGTCGGCACTTGTGCTATATTGTCTTTATGTTAAGTTATTCCCAAACTCCTGTTTCGGTTGGAAAACTTGTTAGTAGCTTCCTTCACGTCCTTCTGACTTAGAAATTTTGAAATGTGTGTAGAAATGACTAAGAGAATCTACTTGAAAGGGATTCCAATTTGGAATCTGCCAAGCAAACTCCTTAAAACTGCAGTAGAGTCCCTTGTTGTCAAGGTGGCATTCAGTGTCTTTCTCCGAAGCTGGTTTAACTTGGCTGGAGGATAAGCATCTCTTAGTGAATTAAAAGGTCTCAAAATACAAGAGATGTTTTATCTTGGATAAGCTGATAATTTGTCCTACTTAAGCAAGTCATGCAAATTTCCTTACAAAACTCTGTGCTCGTTAGCTCATAATTAGGGTAATAAATCAGGAATCACCAAACAGATCAGTGAAAACATCATAGTGTTAGTGTGAGCATGAGTTTATCCTGTAGGAGCCAGTGGAGAGTTTGCAGAAATCTATTCAAATTCTGAAGGCAAGGCTCTGTGTAATTATCATAAATTTAACCCGCTGGAAGAAGAGGAAGAAACAAAGGCCAGAGGAGGGGCAGGAAACCACTTTTTAAGTCCATGTGAAAACTGAAATTTCTAAATGGATTTCTTAATATAGAGAATTCTGATAATTCATAAATATATTTTAGAACTATCTTCCAGTGGGTCTCCCGTGTAAGTTGTCATACATGAACATTTTTGCTCGTAAGCCTTGACCACACTGCTGGGGGAAACCAGTGGCCTGGAGCTACTAGCAGTTAGTCAGAATTCACGTAGTGAGTCAAAATATCATGTCAAGAAGAAAGCCCTAGCACAGGACTCTGCAAAGCAGAAAGCCCACATTCCACCCTCAGTATACCGAGTTCTGGGCTGGACAGATAACTATTCTAGAGATGAGAAAGAACTGAAAAGTCTCAGGAAATTAAGCAATTCTGCTTTCTCTTTCTCTCAACACAAAAATGTTCACTCTAGGCAGCTTATCTGTACACTTTTAATACACCTTTTGTTCTTCTTTGTTTTCAAACTGTTTGCAACAGCCAGTTTGCAAATCGTTTTCTCCCTTAAAGCTCACATTAACTGATACCAGTCTAAGTCATGCTTACACCTGCTGTGTGTTTTCTGTTCACTTTAGAGCTCCACCCAACTCATCCATTTTCCTCCTCATTCAAGATTCAGAAAAAGTTGATTCATGTCTGTACTACACCGTGTAGATTGACTAAAACTAAATTCAACATTTGGGTAAACATGTCTTCTCGGTAGAAGAATCTGGAATTGCCCTTAGACTCCTTACACAAGTATTTGTCCTAATCTGGGTGATGCTTAAATTAACTGAATTTCTTTGTGTTTTGCATTACTACTGAGAAAAGTGGTATGCTAGACTCTGAATTTTTCCAGTCTTAGCTGAGGAAAGAGGATGGACTCTTCAGTGATTGGCTTGCTCCTTAAACAAGGTGCTACCATTGAAATGGAAATTCTTCAGTTATCGATTTGGTTCTGGGGACTAGAATGCAGAATTTTAACCAAGATGGAGTTATTAACAATTTAGAAAATTAGAAATACATGTCCTCTTTGAAGAGACAACAACAAAAACCTACACAAGCAAATATGACATCTTTTTATATATTATCCCGAGAAAGAAAGCTTCTGGAGAGAAGGCCACAGTGAATTTTAGTGTATGCTAATGGATGAACAGAAAGATACACATCATGTAATACTAGCTGAAAGACCAAATCTGCATGGTGGGCACAGAAGTATTTTTTGTTTTGGATTTAACTCCTTAAAAGTTGCTGGTAGTCTGGCTGCAATTTAAAATATTTAGAACAATATATATGGGTATGAGAACTAAATCCAGTCCTCGTTAATGAATTATGTTGGAACTTGAATTCTCTTCTGGCAGCTACCTTTAATAATATCAATTTAAATATTGCGTTCTTCATTTCCCCTTTCTTTATCAAGGATGTGACTACTATCCTATCCTCCAAGAGGATTTAGCACTGATTTACATTTTACCAATCTATTCATATCTTGCTTCTTGGCCTTTCGGCAAAGTCAAAAATTACTGCCAAATGTTCATCCATTGCCTAGAAGTCTCCACACAAACTACATAACAACTGTCGGTTTTTCAAACTGGATGAAATACCCTGCTATTTTCCAAAATACAGCTGCAAGTAGCATTTCTCCCAACAGAGCCACAGGCACCATCCAGTGGTGAAGAGTTTACATCCAGATTGATACTGAACTAAACTGGAGGTGGGGGAGGGCAGAGATATTTTTTTCAGAGCTAATATAATGGAAAAGAACTGCCTTTAAATGCCTTTAAATACTACAGGCTAAATCATACACATGAAAGTATAAAGGTGATAGAAATAGTGTAGAATTTTTGTAGGTTGCTAGGTTGTGTTGTCAGCGCTATGGCTTTAACAAAATGAGGGGCTAAATCCTGAAAATAGACCCTCCCATCCCCCAAATGCCCCCACCTCAAGTTTTCTTTCCAGTAGATCGTTTTCCTATGATTTATTGTGTATCCTAAAAAGGAGAACATACTAGGACCTTCTTCAAATTTAGATACTTTGTATTTATTGTGGGGAACTTGGACAATGCACTGAAGGACAGATAATCTAGGCTTCTTAGGGATTCAATCAATGACTCCTTTTGTTATTTAGGACCAAAAATACTTAATGCACGGAATCTTTTTAGTTCAGTAAACAATAATCATTAAGTACCCAAAATTTGTCTTTAAATCTCCTCCCCAATTCTATCCTTTTCTCCTTCTGGGATCTCGGCTACAAAACTCTCTGCCCCTTCTCTCCTTTACACTTTCCTGTGAGCCTTGCTAATATCAGCATGGTGCTGTGCTTTCTTCAGGGGTTTTGCATTTCAACACTTGCATGGAACTCTGGAATGTAAAACTTTGTCCCTGTGACTTGTCAGTTTATACCAGGTCTTACTTAAGGGACAGGCTCTGAAAGTAAATTTCCTTCGTTAAGTTTATGATGGAGGAGGTGGTAGGTTTCTGTGCTCATCACCATCTCTTTTTGCAAGAGATTGCTCTACCTATTTCCAGGAGGTAAAGATAATAATGGGACTTAAAGGTGGTTCGGTATTCTTCTAGTCAAAACTGAGACATAGAACTCCTGGGGAACAAGAAGGGTTTTATTCTGCATTAAAGCAGGACTCACCTCTTTTCTCTCCCGGTCATGGTGCCCATTGTCCTTCAGATACAGAAGCAGCTGGGAACATGTGGAAGATACATTGGTCCTACAAGGCTAGCCATGCATAGGTCATGAGCTAGTGCAAGCGAGAGCAATCTTCTTTTTCATTTAGACCAATTCAGGAAAAATTTATAGGCCACGTAAAAAAGTCAACATTGAGTATAGCTTCATTTGGTCTTTTGTGAGAATAAGTATACTCCCTCAACTTAGATTACCCATTTAATGTCAGTGGAAAAAACTGGAGCCACTTCTTAATTACTAACATGTTGAGATTTGTCATAATGCACAGCAATTTTCTAATTGCATCCTGAAAACAGGTCTTCTATCACAAAAGTGATAGAAAAAGTCAGGAAGATTACAAAACTGAGTTAGGAGTTGTTCATCATTGACCTGAACAATTAATGTCAGAATTTCTGTGAAGGGAGAATTAATTCTTTTGGAAGTGAGGACAGAGAGTTTCAAACTTGAGTCATGTGAGAAGAGTAGGCATTGATGATGTGAACCCAATACTTAATTTTTAACATGAGGGCAAATGTCAAGATTATCTCATTCAACCTCCCAGATCTCACAGACAAAGAACCGCCAGCTGACTTGCGTAACTTTTCAAGACAATTAGTAGCAAAAGCTTGGGAGTCTGACTACTTCAGTTTGATAACTAACTGGCTCCAGTATCTACCTACCTGTCTTTCCCATAGTTTTTGTGTCTGTAGAATTGGGATGGTTTTATAATACCACCTCATAAAATTATTGCAAGGGATAAATGAATCTACTCATACATATAAACCTCTCAAACCCTTACTTGTAACTGATCTGCCTTCAACAAATGACAACTTCTTCAACTCTTCTTCAGTGTGAGGCATTTTAATTTTTCCCCAGAACTTTCCTCATGACTAATTTAAAGAATATAGACATATCTTCCATGACTACAACATTTGTGAAATAGCATCCTTATGAGTTGCAGAATTAAAATATATTTTCATTCTTGTTAAAGTTTGGGTCTTTAACCTGAACTTAGGCCAGACTTGAAAAGCTGTAGTAACTCAGCGTGTTAGACAAACATTTCAGGCTTGGCGAAGCCTTGAGGAATGGGGAAAAAAAGGAAGTGGAAAAGCCTTCCCCATTCAGAGATAATACTTCCCCACCCTACTAATAACTCAGACAGATCTGTATTTGACTAGGAGAGGGATAAAAGGAAAGATAAGAAAAAATAAGACTTTTCTTGCAACTCAGCCTTTCTTAGAATTTCGCTTTCCACTAATGCCTTCCTTTCTCTTTCTAGCTCTCTGCCTATCATTGAAGGCCAAAATCTTCATGAAAATTTCTCAAGTTACTCAGCCTACAGTCACCTCTTAGTCTCATAAAATTCTGGCATTTATTGTAATCCCATTTATTTGGATATTAATTCCAAGCCACACTCTGAGAACTCCTCTGCTGTTTTAATACTCTGTTATTACTTTTCCTGTGTTAATATTTTGCTTCCCAAAATATAAATTGTGAGGAACTTCAAGTTTCTGGAAGGTATCTTTTTCTTTTTTAATTAGTTGACCAAAGAAAGAAAAGGAAAGGTAATACAGAAAAAGAAAAGTAAACATTGTAACTCAGAGGAATTTGCCAGAACAACTCAAATACCAGCTTTGCTCCATAAGCCCCACCCCAAAACTAAGCAGGACTGAAATATCCAAAGCAAAGCCATATCAAAGCTCAGTAAATATTTAGCTTGTCTTGGACTCTTGCAGTAGATTCCTAACTAATCTGCTTGCCTCCAATCTCTCCTGTCCAATCCATTCTTCCCACAACTGCTCCAATGATCTTATGTGAGGCACTCAATAATTAGTTAACTAAATTCATTAAGCATATATTTTGTGTAAGGAAAAAGTTACCTTGGTGATGCAAGCAATTCTATCAATGTTATGCTGTAAGTAAAAAGGTAAAACTTTGGCAATTTAAAGTATAAGAAACTCAACTTAGAAAACAAGGTTTTAGGGGCATCTGGGTGGCTCTGTCAGTTAAGCGTGTGACTCCTGATCTCACGGTCGTGAGTTTAATGTCCTGCATTGGGCTCCATGCTGGGCATGGACTCTACTGAAGGAAAGAAAGAAAAGAAATGAAGTTTTAGTACAATGTATGCACTTTTTCTAAATTCATAAGGATGACTGCAAACTAGAGCTTATTGTTTGTTTATTGGTTTCTCAGGAAATGTAGCAAAATAATTTTTTATCTACACTAAATACAACATACAGTTTGATCATTCATTAATTGTCTTACTGGAATAATACTGAGGTTAGAAACTACAATTCAGGAAATATCAATCAGCAAGTAGATATTCAGTACCTTCTACATTCCACATGTCAAGACTGACAAAATACAACAGAAGGAAATCAAGTAATGGGCTGTTACGAGAACCTTCATTTTTGCTACCTATGACAAAATGTATGCTTACCTACCTTTTGAATCAGTCAGACTCCAAGCAGAAAACAGATGGCACATTCGAAATAAGAAAGTTGGAGAACAGTACAATGTCCCTTTTATGATCTGGGTGGAAGGAAACAATAGGGCCAGCGCAGGGCACCAGTATCTGAGAGGGTCTGCACAAGCCTTACGCCTGCATAGGCAGTGGAGAAAGAAGGGTTACTGGGAAATCTGGAGACGGAAAAGACGCTTGTGAAGAAGCAGCTGGACAGAGCTGAAACCTTTGAGACCCATGGGGCTGTGACCTAAGGAAGGCTCCCCCCCCTCTCTAGCACTCCCCCCAATGCCTGCTCAAAAGTCAGAGTGAGAAGGCTCACTGATGGCGTCCACATACTTCAGTTGTCCAGGGGACACAGAGCAGCGGGGGATGGAGCCTAGATCCAGAGGTGAAGCTAGCTATTCACACCTCCTTGAAACTGTATCATAAGCATCCCTTCAGTCTGCCAATGTTGGTTGAACAGTGCAAACGCTTGATGAATGAATGATTTACATTGCATTTTGAAAAGAGCACAGTAATATTCTAAGATTCCTCAGGCAAGGTGTCAGAGAAGCTGTCAATGATGTTTATAGAAAATAGGAAATTAACGAAGCAAGAAGAAAAAGACTGATTTGAACTTGACTTGGCTGTGTAAAACATCTACTAATTTCGGCTATATATATAAATTGTTTACCATTTATGCCTAATTACCATGTAGCACAATAATGTGTATCATTTAACATGTGTCAAATTAACTTCATGAAACTAACTTTGCAATGTTAACTTCACACAATGGCTCAGTTCAAGTTTGGACAGTTTTTGTAGGTTTTGACTCATGTAGGATGTTCCTTCTTTTAACTCCAATAAAATATTTGCTTCAGTGATAGTCTGCCCAATCATGTGATCTCCAAAAACCCAGCAAATTGAGAAAGAAAATTGTGGCAAATCTTCTAGCAGTAATATGACTTAATTTAATAGTGCTTAGAGCCAAACCAAAGCCCAGGATTGAGTTATCAACTAATTCCAGCCAGGATATAGAGCAGGGAAAAGCTCATACCAGACCCTTTATAGCTCTTAAGTCATAGGACTCAGTATGCAGAGAACTGCCACCAGCAGGATCAGATGGGCAAGGGGTGTGCTAATTTTAGCAAATGTATCCTGATCACTAGGACCACATTCCATTTTTGTACTTGAACTAATTCTTGATTGTACCTTAAAACTGGAGACAAGCTGACCTGCCCTCAAACACTACAGATGAAGGTTACCATGATATGTCACTACAATATACTTGTAGTTCCAGTAAAGATTTGTGACTGAGTGTATACATTCATTCTAAGCATTTATCATTTAAAAAAAAAGTTTCTTTTGCCTTGGTAAATGGAGATTACATTTAGTCCACAAATTCTATTTTATTGCCAGAGACTGCCTGAAATAACGCTACAAATTGTTTGAAAAAGGCACAGTTTAATGCTATCAAGAAGCCATAATTCAGCAGTGGGCCTGATGCTATAATTAGAATAGGTCCAAGGTACTATGTGGTATGCACTTAAAGAATTAATTTGCTTTCCTTTCACCCCAGTGAACAGTTGAGTTACTGTTGCTCCATTTCTGGATAAAGATCTGTACTCAGGAATTCAAAAGTTTGAGCATCCCCTGGAATATGGGCCACATTTCATGGACTTAGAAAATATCAAGATTTTCAGGGATTCTATTCCTCTGTGGGGATTAGCTATCAAGGGTCACGAGACCTCTAAAAGTCACTGTCTCCTCATTTCAGGCCTTCACCTGTGATAAGAGGGAGAGAATGGTTGTCCCAGTATGTACCAAGAGAGAAAGCAACATGGTAGCGTGGAAAGAGGGCAGTCGTTTGCATTTTCACTTTATCCATGCATCCTGACATGTTATTTGACCTTAAGACAGTTTGCTACTATTGTATAGAGAGGATTGCTACATAACCACTTAAGTGCCAACAGGCATCAATTAACCATCCATGGTAAACAAATGATGAAAATAAGATAGCTTGGAGTATTTTTTATGGGTTAAGGACACTTACTATATAATAATATAGGGAACATAGCTACGCTGTATTATCTGCCTATTATCTACTGCATACTTAAAATATCAGGTTATTTAATTCTCAGAACAAGCATGTAAGGTAAGCAATATGCCCATTACATACATGAAGCAACAGACACTAATGGAAGCAGAAACATTTACCTCAGGTATCACAGCATAGGCAGGAGGAAAAGCCCAGGACTGAGATCAAGCCTGTCTAGTCCTAAAATTCTTATCTTTTCTACTGTTGTGTAAACCTTGGCAATGCCTTTCAGCCTTCCACTTATGGTTCTGTTTTTCTCCACAGAGATTTCCCCATTATCTTGTATACACAAACCCATAGCTTACCCCTGACTCTTCTCCTGCCCTTTGTTCCATCTTAAACATCTGACTCGAGAGTAATCTTCCTGAAGCAGCAAGACACCGACTAACCAAGCAGAAGTGCTATTATGTCATTTGGGACAACGACCTATAGGCTGTGGTCAGCAGATTACAGTCTGGAAAGGTCACAATTTGGGGGTCAGAGGTGATGGTTAATATGATGTCATCTTTTATCAAGATCAGTTTTAAGAAATGTCAGAATGTCTAGTCATCCAAGTTTTCTAAAAAAAAAAAAAAAAAAAAATTAAAAAACAAAACAAGCAAACAAAAAAACCCCAAACTTCTGATAAAAGAATTCTTTTTGCAAAGTTTGAAGTAATCCACTTCAGTGTTCTGTAACCCATGGTTTTGGGAGACAGTCAGGAATTAACAATGACAGATTTCTCCTTCCCAGGGCTCATTCTGGCACCCAGGCCTTAGATCCCATCCCTTCCCAATGCCTTAAGAAACTTGTTTCTACATGTTTTATCTTCATCTCTAGAGTCTTAAGTTTCTTTCTCCTCTTTTATTTTTTTCTGCCTTTAAACATCACCCAAAATCCTTTAGTTCTGCTGTCCCCTCTAGCTGCCATCTTACTTCTCATTCTCATTGCCAAGCTTTTGACACAAGTGGATTCCATGTGCCGCCTCACCTTTGTTTCAGACTGTCTCCCAGCAGCCTCTGACATTCTGGCTCCTACCCCATTGCCCTTTCCTGGAGGTTCAGTGGTTTTCTGTTTGCCAAATACATCGGATGGGCTTCCTTCTGGGTATTTCTGTGCCATGTTATTTTAACTGCTCCACTCCTTGAAACACTGGCTTCCTTCTTAGTCTCCTCCCATAACTTTCGGCAGCCTACTTTCCCATTTTTCCTTTTGTATTTTTATTTATTTTCTTCTGTTTTAGGGCTTCTATGCAATGGTAACTTAATGAGTTTATTCCTCTTTCTTAGAAACTTTCTTGAGGTATAATTGACATGTAATAAATGAAACCTATTTAAAGTACACAGACTGATGTTTCCATATTCTTACATACCCATGAAATCATCACTACAATCAAGACAGTAAACCATCATCCCAACGCTTCCTCATGACCCTTTGTAATAACTCTCTTCTCTCTCTCCAACTGCCTCCCATTTCAACCCCAGGCAACCGCTAATCTGGTTTCTGCCACTATAGTTTAGTTTTCATTTTCTAGAATTTTTACAAATGGAATGATACGCTGTTCATTCGTTTTTTGGACTGGTTTTTTTCACTTCACATAATGACTTTGAATGGCTGTTGCACGTACCAGTAGTTCATTTCTTTTTATTGTCAAGTTTGAGTTCATTGTATAAATACACTAGAATTTATCTACTTATTTCAATTCTGCCTAGTCTTTGATAGATGTTTGAATTATTTCCAGTTTTTGGTTATTACATATAAAGTATCTGTGAACATCTGTATGCAGCTTTTCTTCTAAACATAGGCTTTCATTTCTACGTGATAAATATCTAAGAGTAGAGTGCATAAATCACATGGTAGTATGTTTAGCTTTTTAAAAAACTTGTAAATTGATCTCCAAGGTGCTATATACTTTACATTCCCACCAACAGTGTATGAGAATTTCAGTTCCTCCAAATCCTTTCTAACACTTGGTATGCTCAATATTTTAATTTTAGGTATTCTGATAGATGTGTAATAGTATCTTATTGTGGCTTTAATTTGTATTTAATACCTAATGATATTGAACATTTTTTCATGTGTTTGCCATCTGTATATTTTCTTTGGTGAATTGTCCTCCATCTTTGCCAATTTTTTTTTAATTGGTTTGTTTTTTATGTTGACTTTGAGAATTCTTTTTTTTTTTTTTTTT